>NW_027414267.1:0-133031 GCF_964106895.1 Numenius arquata | reverse complement strand
GCTGTCGGGTCCTGGAGTGTTCTGTAGGGTTCCAGAGGGCCTCGTAGGGTTCCATCGAAATCTATAGGGTTCCCTAGGGGCCCATAGAGTCCCGTAGATTTCCGTAGGGACCTGTAGGGTTGTGTAAGTGCCCGCAGAAGTCTGTAGGAGTCTGTGGGATTCTGTAAGGTTCCGGAGGGTTCTGCAGGGTTCCGTAGGGACCCGTAGAGTTCCGTAGTGGCTGGTAAAGTTCCATAGGGCCCTGTGGGGTTCTGTATGGACCTGTAGGGTTCCGTAGGGGCCTGCAGGGTTCCGTAAGTGCCCGCAGGTGTCTGTAGGGTTCCGTAGGGGTCTGTAGGGTTCCGTAGGCACCTGCAGTGTTCTGTAGGAGCCCATAGGGTTTTAGTGAGGTTCCGTTGTGTTGCTAAGGGTCTTGTAGAGTGCTGTCGGGTCCTGGAGTATTCTGTAGGGTTCCAGAGGGGCTGGTAGGGTTCCGTCGAAATCTGAAGGGTTCCCTAGGGGCCCGTAGAGTCCCGTAGATTTCCGTAGGGGCCTGTAGGGTTGTGTAAGTGCCCGCAGGGGTTGGTAGGAGCTTGTAGGGTGCCATATGTTTCCGGAGGGTTGTGTAGGGTTCCGTAGGGGCCTGTGGTGTTCCCTAGGGGCCTGTAGAGTCTCGTACAGTTCCGTAGGGTCCTGTAGGTTTCCATAAGCGCCCGCAGAGGTCTGAAGGGGCCCGTACTGTTCCGTAAGGATCCATAGGGCTCCGTAGAGCTTCGTAGGTTCCCTAGAGGCCTCTGGAGTACCGCAGGAGCCAGTAGTGTTCCGTAGGGTCCTCTAGGGTTGAGTAAGTGCCTGCAGGAGTCTGTAGGAATCCGTGGGATTCTGTAAGGTTCTGGAGGGTTCTGCAGGGTTCCGTAGGGGCCCGTAGAGTTCCATAGTGGCTGGTAAAGTTCCCTAGGGCCCTGTACCGTTCCGTAACTGCCTGCAAGGGTCTTTAGGCTTCCGTAGGGGCTGGTAGGGTTCCATAAAGTTCCGTGGGTTCCTGCAGAGTTCTGCAAGTGCCCGCAAGGGCCTGTAGGGGGCCCACAGTGTTTCTGCCAGGTTCCGTAGAGTTCCGTAGGGACCATATTTTTCTGTAGTGGCTGGTAGTATTCTGTAGGGGTCTGTAGGGTTCCGTAGGCACCTGCAGTGTTCTGTAGGAGCCCATAGGGTTTTAGTGAGGTTCCGTTGTGTTGCTAAGGGTCTTGTAGAGTGCTGTCGGGTCCTGGAGTATTCTGTAGGGTTCCAGAGGGCCTCGTAGGGTTCCATCGAAATCTATAGGGTTCCCTAGGGGCCCATAGAGTCCCGTAGATTTCCGTAGGGGCCTGTAGGGTTGTGTAAGTGCCCGCAGAAGTCTGTAGGAGTCTGTGGGATTCTGTAAGGTTCCGGAGGGTTCTGCAGGGTTCCGTAGGGACCCGTAGAGTTCCGTAGTGGCTGGTAAAGTTCCGTAGGGCCCTGTGGGGTTCTGTATGGACCTGTAGGGTTCCGTAGGGGCCTGCAGGGTTCCGTAAGTGCCCGCAGGAGTCTGTAGGGTTCCGTAGGGGTCTGTAGGGTTCCGTAGGCACCTGCAGTGTTCTGTAGGAGCCCATAGGGTTTTAGTGAGGTTCCGTTGTGTTGCTAAGGGTCTTGTAGAGTGCTGTCGGGTCCTGGAGTGTTCTGTAGGGTTCCAGAGGGCCTCGTAGGGTTCCATCGAAATCTATAGGGTTCCCTAGGGGCCCATAGAGTCCCGTAGATTTCCGTAGGGACCTGTAGGGTTGTGTAAGTGCCCGCAGAAGTCTGTAGGAGTCTGTGGGATTCTGTAAGGTTCCGGAGGGTTCTGCAGGGTTCCGTAGGGACCCGTAGAGTTCCGTAGTGGCTGGTAAAGTTCCGTAGGGCCCTGTGGGGTTCTGTATGGACCTGTAGGGTTCCGTAGGGGCCTGCAGGGTTCCGTAAGTGCCCGCAGGTGTCTGTAGGGTTCCGTAGGGGTCTGTAGGGTTCCGTAGGCACCTGCAGTGTTCTGTAGGAGCCCATAGGGTTTTAGTGAGGTTCCGTTGTGTTGCTAAGGGTCTTGTAGAGTGCTGTCGGGTCCTGGAGTATTCCGTAGGGTTCCAGAGGGGCTGGTAGGGTTCCGTCGAAATCTGAAGGGTTCCCTAGGGGCCCGTAGAGTCCCGTAGATTTCCGTAGGGGCCTGTAGGGTTGTGTAAGTGCCCGCAGGGGTTGGTAGGAGCTTGTAGGGTGCCATATGTTTCCGGAGGGTTGTGTAGGGTTCCGTAGGGGCCTGTGGTGTTCCCTAGGGGCCTGTAGAGTCTCGTACAGTTCCGTAGGGTCCTGTAGGTTTCCATAAGCGCCCGCAGAGGTCTGAAGGGGCCCGTACTGTTCCGTAAGGATCCATAGGGTTCCGTAGAGCTTCGTAGGTTCCCTAGAGGCCTCTGGAGTACCGCAGGAGCCAGCAGTGTTCCGTAGGGTCCTCTAGGGTTGAGTAAGTGCCCGCAGGAGTCTGTAGGAATCCGTGGGATTCTGTAAGGTTCTGGAGGGTTCTGCAGGGTTTTGTAGGGGCCCGTAGAGTTCCATAGTGGCTGGTAAAGTTCCCTAGGGCCCTGTACCGTTCCGTAACTGCCTGCAAGGGTCTTTAGGCTTCCGTAGGGGCTGGTAGGGTTCCATAAAGTTCCGTGGGTTCCTGCAGAGTTCTGCAAGTGCCCGCAAGGGCCTGTAGGGGGCCCACAGTGTTTCTGCCAGGTTCCGTAGAGTTCCGTAGGGACCATATTTTTCTGTAGTGGCTGGTAGTATTCTGTAGGGGTCTGTAGGGTTCCGTAGGCGCCTGCAGTGTTCTGTAGGAGCCCATAGGGTTTTAGTGAGGTTCCGTTGTGTTGCTAAGGGTCTTGTAGAGTGCTGTCGGGTCCTGGAGTATTCTGTAGGGTTCCAGAGGGCCTCGTAGGGTTCCATCGAAATCTGAAGGGTTCCCTAGGGGCCCATAGAGTCCCGTAGATTTCCGTAGGGGCCTGTAGGGTTGTGTAAGTGCCCGCAGGGGTTGGTAGGAGCTTGTAGGGTTCCATAAGTTTCCAGAGGGTTGTGTAGGGTTCCGTAGGGGCCTGTGGTGTTCCCTAGGGGCCTGTAGAGTCTCGTACAGTTCCGTAGGGTCCTGTAGGTTTCCATAAGTGCCCGCAGAGGTCTGAAGGGGCCCGTACTGTTCCGTAAGGATCCATAGGGCTCCGTAGAGCTTCGTAGGTTCCCTAGAGGCCTCTGGAGTACCGCAGGAGCCAGTAGTGTTCCGTAGGGTCCTCTAGGGTTGAGTAAGTGCCTGCAGGAGTCTGTAGGAATCCGTGGGATTCTGTAAGGTTCTGGAGGGTTCTGCAGGGTTTTGTAGGGGCCCGTAGAGTTCCATAGTGGCTGGTAAAGTTCCCTAGGGCCCTGTACCGTTCCGTAACTGCCTGCAAGGGTCTTTAGGCTTCCGTAGGGGCTGGTAGGGTTCCATAAAGTTCCGTGGGTTCCTGCAGAGTTCTGCAAGTGCCCGCAAGGGCCTGTAGGGGGCCCACAGTGTTTCTGCCAGGTTCCGTAGAGTTCCGTAGGGACCATATTTTTCTGTAGTGGCTGGTAGTATTCTGTAGGGGTCTGTAGGGTTCCGTAGGCGCCTGCAGTGTTCTGTAGGAGCCCATAGGGTTTTAGTGAGGTTCCGTTGTGTTGCTAAGGGTCTTGTAGAGTGCTGTCGGGTCCTGGAGTATTCTGTAGGGTTCCAGAGGGCCTCGTAGGGTTCCATCGAAATCTATAGGGTTCCCTAGGGGCCCATAGAGTCCCGTAGATTTCCGTAGGGACCTGTAGGGTTGTGTAAGTGCCCGCAGAAGTCTGTAGGAGTCTGTGGGATTCTGTAAGGTTCCGGAGGGTTCTGCAGGGTTCCGTAGGGACCCGTAGAGTTCCGTAGTGGCTGGTAAAGTTCCGTAGGGCCCTGTGGGGTTCTGTATGGACCTGTAGGGTTCCGTAGAGGCCTACAGGGTTCCGTAAGTGCCCGCAGGTGTCTGTAGGGTTCCGTAGGGGTCTGTAGGGTTCCGTAGGCACCTGCAGTGTTCTGTAGGAGCCCATAGGGTTTTAGTGAGGTTCCGTTGTGTTGCTAAGGGTCTTGTAGAGTGCTGTCGGGTCCTGGAGTGTTCTGTAGGGTTCCAGAGGGCCTCGTAGGGTTCCATCGAAATCTGAAGGGTTCCCTAGGGGCCCATAGAGTCCCGTAGATTTCCGTAGGGGCCTGTAGGGTTGTGTAAGTGCCCGCAGGGGTTGGTAGGAGCTTGTAGGGTTCCATAAGTTTCCAGAGGGTTGTGTAGGGTTCCGTAGGGGCCTGTGGTGTTCCCTAGGGGCCTGTAGAGTCTCGTACAGTTCCGTAGGGTCCTGTAGGTTTCCATAAGTGCCCGCAGAGGTCTGAAGGGGCCCGTACTGTTCCGTAAGGATCCATAGGGCTCCGTAGAGCTTCGTAGGTTCCCTAGAGGCCTCTGGAGTACCGCAGGAGCCAGTAGTGTTCCGTAGGGTCCTCTAGGGTTGAGTAAGTGCCTGCAGGAGTCTGTAGGAATCCGTGGGATTCTGTAAGGTTCTGGAGGGTTCTGCAGGGTTCCGTAGGGGCCCGTAGAGTTCCATAGTGGCTGGTAAAGTTCCCTAGGGCCCTGTACCGTTCCGTAACTGCCTGCAAGGGTCTTTAGGCTTCCGTAGGGGCTGGTAGGGTTCCATAAAGTTCCGTGGGTTCCTGCAGAGTTCTGCAAGTGCCCGCAAGGGCCTGTAGGGGGCCCACAGTGTTTCTGCCAGGTTCCGTAGAGTTCCGTAGGGACCATATTTTTCTGTAGTGGCTGGTAGTATTCTGTAGGGGTCTGTAGGGTTCCGTAGGCGCCTGCAGTGTTCTGTAGGAGCCCATAGGGTTTTAGTGAGGTTCCGTTGTGTTGCTAAGGGTCTTGTAGAGTGCTGTCGGGTCCTGGAGTATTCTGTAGGGTTCCAGAGGGCCTCGTAGGGTTCCATCGAAATCTGAAGGGTTCCCTAGGGGCCCATAGAGTCCCGTAGATTTCCGTAGGGACCTGTAGGGTTGTGTAAGTGCCCGCAGAAGTCTGTAGGAGTCTGTGGGATTCTGTAAGGTTCCGGAGGGTTCTGCAGGGTTCCGTAGGGACCCGTAGAGTTCCGTAGTGGCTGGTAAAGTTCCGTAGGGCCCTGTGGGGTTCTGTATGGACCTGTAGGGTTCCGTAGGGGCCTGCAGGGTTCCGTAAGTGCCCGCAGGAGTCTGTAGGGTTCCGTAGGGGTCTGTAGGGTTCCGTAGGCACCTGCAGTGTTCTGTAGGAGCCCATAGGGTTTTAGTGAGGTTCCGTTGTGTTGCTAAGGGTCTTGTAGAGTGCTGTCGGGTCCTGGAGTGTTCTGTAGGGTTCCAGAGGGCCTCGTAGGGTTCCATCGAAATCTGAAGGGTTCCCTAGGGGCCCATAGAGTCCCGTAGATTTCCGTAGGGGCCTGTAGGGTTGTGTAAGTGCCCGCAGGGGTTGGTAGGAGCTTGTAGGGTTCCATAAGTTTCCAGAGGGTTGTGTAGGGTTCCGTAGGGGCCTGTGGTGTTCCCTAGGGGCCTGTAGAGTCTCGTACAGTTCCGTAGGGTCCTGTAGGTTTCCATAAGTGCCCGCAGAGGTCTGAAGGGGCCCGTACTGTTCCGTAAGGATCCATAGGGCTCCGTAGAGCTTCGTAGGTTCCCTAGAGGCCTCTGGAGTACCGCAGGAGCCAGTAGTGTTCCGTAGGGTCCTCTAGGGTTGAGTAAGTGCCTGCAGGAGTCTGTAGGAATCCGTGGGATTCTGTAAGGTTCTGGAGGGTTCTGCAGGGTTCCGTAGGGGCCCGTAGAGTTCCATAGTGGCTGGTAAAGTTCCCTAGGGCCCTGTACCGTTCCGTAACTGCCTGCAAGGGTCTTTAGGCTTCCGTAGGGGCTGGTAGGGTTCCATAAAGTTCCGTGGGTTCCTGCAGAGTTCTGCAAGTGCCCGCAAGGGCCTGTAGGGGGCCCACAGTGTTTCTGCCAGGTTCCGTAGAGTTCCGTAGGGACCATATTTTTCTGTAGTGGCTGGTAGTATTCTGTAGGGGTCTGTAGGGTTCCGTAGGCGCCTGCAGTGTTCTGTAGGAGCCCATAGGGTTTTAGTGAGGTTCCGTTGTGTTGCTAAGGGTCTTGTAGAGTGCTGTCGGGTCCTGGAGTATTCTGTAGGGTTCCAGAGGGCCTCGTAGGGTTCCATCGAAATCTGAAGGGTTCCCTAGGGGCCCATAGAGTCCCGTAGATTTCCGTAGGGACCTGTAGGGTTGTGTAAGTGCCCGCAGAAGTCTGTAGGAGTCTGTGGGATTCTGTAAGGTTCCGGAGGGTTCTGCAGGGTTCCGTAGGGACCCGTAGAGTTCCGTAGTGGCTGGTAAAGTTCCGTAGGGCCCTGTGGGGTTCTGTATGGACCTGTAGGGTTCCGTAGGGGCCTGCAGGGTTCCGTAAGTGCCCGCAGGAGTCTGTAGGGTTCCGTAGGGGTCTGTAGGGTTCCGTAGGCACCTGCAGTGTTCTGTAGGAGCCCATAGGGTTTTAGTGAGGTTCCGTTGTGTTGCTAAGGGTCTTGTAGAGTGCTGTCGGGTCCTGGAGTGTTCTGTAGGGTTCCAGAGGGCCTCGTAGGGTTCCATCGAAATCTATAGGGTTCCCTAGGGGCCCATAGAGTCCCGTAGATTTCCGTAGGGACCTGTAGGGTTGTGTAAGTGCCCGCAGAAGTCTGTAGGAGTCTGTGGGATTCTGTAAGGTTCCGGAGGGTTCTGCAGGGTTCCGTAGGGACCCGTAGAGTTCCGTAGTGGCTGGTAAAGTTCCATAGGGCCCTGTGGGGTTCTGTATGGACCTGTAGGGTTCCGTAGGGGCCTGCAGGGTTCCGTAAGTGCCCGCAGGTGTCTGTAGGGTTCCGTAGGGGTCTGTAGGGTTCCGTAGGCACCTGCAGTGTTCTGTAGGAGCCCATAGGGTTTTAGTGAGGTTCCGTTGTGTTGCTAAGGGTCTTGTAGAGTGCTGTCGGGTCCTGGAGTATTCTGTAGGGTTCCAGAGGGGCTGGTAGGGTTCCGTCGAAATCTGAAGGGTTCCCTAGGGGCCCATAGAGTCCCGTAGATTTCCGTAGGGGCCTGTAGGGTTGTGTAAGTGCCCGCAGGGGTTGGTAGGAGCTTGTAGGGTGCCATATGTTTCCGGAGGGTTGTGTAGGGTTCCGTAGGGGCCTGTGGTGTTCCCTAGGGGCCTGTAGAGTCTCGTACAGTTCCGTAGGGTCCTGTAGGTTTCCATAAGCGCCCGCAGAGGTCTGAAGGGGCCCGTACTGTTCCGTAAGGATCCATAGGGTTCCGTAGAGCTTCGTAGGTTCCCTAGAGGCCTCTGGAGTACCGCAGGAGCCAGCAGTGTTCCGTAGGGTCCTCTAGGGTTGAGTAAGTGCCCGCAGGAGTCTGTAGGAATCCGTGGGATTCTGTAAGGTTCTGGAGGGTTCTGCAGGGTTTTGTAGGGGCCCGTAGAGTTCCATAGTGGCTGGTAAAGTTCCCTAGGGCCCTGTACCGTTCCGTAACTGCCTGCAAGGGTCTTTAGGCTTCCGTAGGGGCTGGTAGGGTTCCATAAAGTTCCGTGGGTTCCTGCAGAGTTCTGCAAGTGCCCGCAAGGGCCTGTAGGGGGCCCACAGTGTTTCTGCCAGGTTCCGTAGAGTTCCGTAGGGACCATATTTTTCTGTAGTGGCTGGTAGTATTCTGTAGGGGTCTGTAGGGTTCCGTAGGCGCCTGCAGTGTTCTGTAGGAGCCCATAGGGTTTTAGTGAGGTTCCGTTGTGTTGCTAAGGGTCTTGTAGAGTGCTGTCGGGTCCTGGAGTATTCTGTAGGGTTCCAGAGGGCCTCGTAGGGTTCCATCGAAATCTGAAGGGTTCCCTAGGGGCCCATAGAGTCCCGTAGATTTCCGTAGGGACCTGTAGGGTTGTGTAAGTGCCCGCAGAAGTCTGTAGGAGTCTGTGGGATTCTGTAAGGTTCCGGAGGGTTCTGCAGGGTTCCGTAGGGACCCGTAGAGTTCCGTAGTGGCTGGTAAAGTTCCGTAGGGCCCTGTGGGGTTCTGTATGGACCTGTAGGGTTCCGTAGGGGCCTGCAGGGTTCCGTAAGTGCCCGCAGGAGTCTGTAGGGTTCCGTAGGGGTCTGTAGGGTTCCGTAGGCACCTGCAGTGTTCTGTAGGAGCCCATAGGGTTTTAGTGAGGTTCCGTTGTGTTGCTAAGGGTCTTGTAGAGTGCTGTCGGGTCCTGGAGTGTTCTGTAGGGTTCCAGAGGGCCTCGTAGGGTTCCATCGAAATCTATAGGGTTCCCTAGGGGCCCATAGAGTCCCGTAGATTTCCGTAGGGACCTGTAGGGTTGTGTAAGTGCCCGCAGAAGTCTGTAGGAGTCTGTGGGATTCTGTAAGGTTCCGGAGGGTTCTGCAGGGTTCCGTAGGGACCCGTAGAGTTCCGTAGTGGCTGGTAAAGTTCCATAGGGCCCTGTGGGGTTCTGTATGGACCTGTAGGGTTCCGTAGGGGCCTGCAGGGTTCCGTAAGTGCCCGCAGGTGTCTGTAGGGTTCCGTAGGGGTCTGTAGGGTTCCGTAGGCACCTGCAGTGTTCTGTAGGAGCCCATAGGGTTTTAGTGAGGTTCCGTTGTGTTGCTAAGGGTCTTGTAGAGTGCTGTCGGGTCCTGGAGTATTCTGTAGGGTTCCAGAGGGGCTGGTAGGGTTCCGTCGAAATCTGAAGGGTTCCCTAGGGGCCCGTAGAGTCCCGTAGATTTCCGTAGGGGCCTGTAGGGTTGTGTAAGTGCCCGCAGGGGTTGGTAGGAGCTTGTAGGGTGCCATATGTTTCCGGAGGGTTGTGTAGGGTTCCGTAGGGGCCTGTGGTGTTCCCTAGGGGCCTGTAGAGTCTCGTACAGTTCCGTAGGGTCCTGTAGGTTTCCATAAGCGCCCGCAGAGGTCTGAAGGGGCCCGTACTGTTCCGTAAGGATCCATAGGGTTCCGTAGAGCTTCGTAGGTTCCCTAGAGGCCTCTGGAGTACCGCAGGAGCCAGCAGTGTTCCGTAGGGTCCTCTAGGGTTGAGTAAGTGCCCGCAGGAGTCTGTAGGAATCCGTGGGATTCTGTAAGGTTCTGGAGGGTTCTGCAGGGTTTTGTAGGGGCCCGTAGAGTTCCATAGTGGCTGGTAAAGTTCCCTAGGGCCCTGTACCGTTCCGTAACTGCCTGCAAGGGTCTTTAGGCTTCCGTAGGGGCTGGTAGGGTTCCATAAAGTTCCGTGGGTTCCTGCAGAGTTCTGCAAGTGCCCGCAAGGGCCTGTAGGGGGCCCACAGTGTTTCTGCCAGGTTCCGTAGAGTTCCGTAGGGACCATATTTTTCTGTAGTGGCTGGTAGTATTCTGTAGGGGTCTGTAGGGTTCCGTAGGCGCCTGCAGTGTTCTGTAGGAGCCCATAGGGTTTTAGTGAGGTTCCGTTGTGTTGCTAAGGGTCTTGTAGAGTGCTGTCGGGTCCTGGAGTATTCTGTAGGGTTCCAGAGGGCCTCGTAGGGTTCCATCGAAATCTGAAGGGTTCCCTAGGGGCCCATAGAGTCCCGTAGATTTCCGTAGGGGCCTGTAGGGTTGTGTAAGTGCCCGCAGGGGTTGGTAGGAGCTTGTAGGGTTCCATAAGTTTCCAGAGGGTTGTGTAGGGTTCCGTAGGGGCCTGTGGTGTTCCCTAGGGGCCTGTAGAGTCTCGTACAGTTCCGTAGGGTCCTGTAGGTTTCCATAAGTGCCCGCAGAGGTCTGAAGGGGCCCGTACTGTTCCGTAAGGATCCATAGGGCTCCGTAGAGCTTCGTAGGTTCCCTAGAGGCCTCTGGAGTACCGCAGGAGCCAGTAGTGTTCCGTAGGGTCCTCTAGGGTTGAGTAAGTGCCTGCAGGAGTCTGTAGGAATCCGTGGGATTCTGTAAGGTTCTGGAGGGTTCTGCAGGGTTCCGTAGGGGCCCGTAGAGTTCCATAGTGGCTGGTAAAGTTCCCTAGGGCCCTGTACCGTTCCGTAACTGCCTGCAAGGGTCTTTAGGCTTCCGTAGGGGCTGGTAGGGTTCCATAAAGTTCCGTGGGTTCCTGCAGAGTTCTGCAAGTGCCCGCAAGGGCCTGTAGGGGGCCCACAGTGTTTCTGCCAGGTTCCGTAGAGTTCCGTAGGGACCATATTTTTCTGTAGTGGCTGGTAGTATTCTGTAGGGGTCTGTAGGGTTCCGTAGGCACCTGCAGTGTTCTGTAGGAGCCCATAGGGTTTTAGTGAGGTTCCGTTGTGTTGCTAAGGGTCTTGTAGAGTGCTGTCGGGTCCTGGAGTATTCTGTAGGGTTCCAGAGGGCCTCGTAGGGTTCCATCGAAATCTATAGGGTTCCCTAGGGGCCCATAGAGTCCCGTAGATTTCCGTAGGGACCTGTAGGGTTGTGTAAGTGCCCGCAGAAGTCTGTAGGAGTCTGTGGGATTCTGTAAGGTTCCGGAGGGTTCTGCAGGGTTCCGTAGGGACCCGTAGAGTTCCGTAGTGGCTGGTAAAGTTCCGTAGGGCCCTGTGGGGTTCTGTATGGACCTGTAGGGTTCCGTAGAGGCCTACAGGGTTCCGTAAGTGCCCGCAGGTGTCTGTAGGGTTCCGTAGGGGTCTGTAGGGTTCCGTAGGCACCTGCAGTGTTCTGTAGGAGCCCATAGGGTTTTAGTGAGGTTCCGTTGTGTTGCTAAGGGTCTTGTAGAGTGCTGTCGGGTCCTGGAGTGTTCTGTAGGGTTCCAGAGGGCCTCGTAGGGTTCCATCGAAATCTATAGGGTTCCCTAGGGGCCCATAGAGTCCCGTAGATTTCCGTAGGGGCCTGTAGGGTTGTGTAAGTGCCCGCAGGGGTTGGTAGGAGCTTGTAGGGTTCCATAAGTTTCCAGAGGGTTGTGTAGGGTTCCGTAGGGGCCTGTGGTGTTCCCTAGGGGCCTGTAGAGTCTCGTACAGTTCCGTAGGGTCCTGTAGGTTTCCATAAGTGCCCGCAGAGGTCTGAAGGGGCCCGTACTGTTCCGTAAGGATCCATAGGGCTCCGTAGAGCTTCGTAGGTTCCCTAGAGGCCTCTGGAGTACCGCAGGAGCCAGTAGTGTTCCGTAGGGTCCTCTAGGGTTGAGTAAGTGCCTGCAGGAGTCTGTAGGAATCCGTGGGATTCTGTAAGGTTCTGGAGGGTTCTGCAGGGTTCCGTAGGGGCCCGTAGAGTTCCATAGTGGCTGGTAAAGTTCCCTAGGGCCCTGTACCGTTCCGTAACTGCCTGCAAGGGTCTTTAGGCTTCCGTAGGGGCTGGTAGGGTTCCATAAAGTTCCGTGGGTTCCTGCAGAGTTCTGCAAGTGCCCGCAAGGGCCTGTAGGGGGCCCACAGTGTTTCTGCCAGGTTCCGTAGAGTTCCGTAGGGACCATATTTTTCTGTAGTGGCTGGTAGTATTCTGTAGGGGTCTGTAGGGTTCCGTAGGCGCCTGCAGTGTTCTGTAGGAGCCCATAGGGTTTTAGTGAGGTTCCGTTGTGTTGCTAAGGGTCTTGTAGAGTGCTGTCGGGTCCTGGAGTATTCTGTAGGGTTCCAGAGGGCCTCGTAGGGTTCCATCGAAATCTGAAGGGTTCCCTAGGGGCCCATAGAGTCCCGTAGATTTCCGTAGGGACCTGTAGGGTTGTGTAAGTGCCCGCAGAAGTCTGTAGGAGTCTGTGGGATTCTGTAAGGTTCCGGAGGGTTCTGCAGGGTTCCGTAGGGACCCGTAGAGTTCCGTAGTGGCTGGTAAAGTTCCGTAGGGCCCTGTGGGGTTCTGTATGGACCTGTAGGGTTCCGTAGGGGCCTGCAGGGTTCCGTAAGTGCCCGCAGGAGTCTGTAGGGTTCCGTAGGGGTCTGTAGGGTTCCGTAGGCACCTGCAGTGTTCTGTAGGAGCCCATAGGGTTTTAGTGAGGTTCCGTTGTGTTGCTAAGGGTCTTGTAGAGTGCTGTCGGGTCCTGGAGTGTTCTGTAGGGTTCCAGAGGGCCTCGTAGGGTTCCATCGAAATCTATAGGGTTCCCTAGGGGCCCATAGAGTCCCGTAGATTTCCGTAGGGGCCTGTAGGGTTGTGTAAGTGCCCGCAGAAGTCTGTAGGAGTCTGTGGGATTCTGTAAGGTTCCGGAGGGTTCTGCAGGGTTCCGTAGGGACCCGTAGAGTTCCGTAGTGGCTGGTAAAGTTCCATAGGGCCCTGTGGGGTTCTGTATGGACCTGTAGGGTTCCGTAGGGGCCTGCAGGGTTCCGTAAGTGCCCGCAGGTGTCTGTAGGGTTCCGTAGGGGTCTGTAGGGTTCCGTAGGCACCTGCAGTGTTCTGTAGGAGCCCATAGGGTTTTAGTGAGGTTCCGTTGTGTTGCTAAGGGTCTTGTAGAGTGCTGTCGGGTCCTGGAGTATTCCGTAGGGTTCCAGAGGGGCTGGTAGGGTTCCGTCGAAATCTGAAGGGTTCCCTAGGGGCCCGTAGAGTCCCGTAGATTTCCGTAGGGGCCTGTAGGGTTGTGTAAGTGCCCGCAGGGGTTGGTAGGAGCTTGTAGGGTGCCATATGTTTCCGGAGGGTTGTGTAGGGTTCCGTAGGGGCCTGTGGTGTTCCCTAGGGGCCTGTAGAGTCTCGTACAGTTCCGTAGGGTCCTGTAGGTTTCCATAAGCGCCCGCAGAGGTCTGAAGGGGCCCGTACTGTTCCGTAAGGATCCATAGGGTTCCGTAGAGCTTCGTAGGTTCCCTAGAGGCCTCTGGAGTACCGCAGGAGCCAGCAGTGTTCCGTAGGGTCCTCTAGGGTTGAGTAAGTGCCCGCAGGAGTCTGTAGGAATCCGTGGGATTCTGTAAGGTTCTGGAGGGTTCTGCAGGGTTTTGTAGGGGCCCGTAGAGTTCCATAGTGGCTGGTAAAGTTCCCTAGGGCCCTGTACCGTTCCGTAACTGCCTGCAAGGGTCTTTAGGCTTCCGTAGGGGCTGGTAGGGTTCCATAAAGTTCCGTGGGTTCCTGCAGAGTTCTGCAAGTGCCCGCAAGGGCCTGTAGGGGGCCCACAGTGTTTCTGCCAGGTTCCGTAGAGTTCCGTAGGGACCATATTTTTCTGTAGTGGCTGGTAGTATTCTGTAGGGGTCTGTAGGGTTCCGTAGGCGCCTGCAGTGTTCTGTAGGAGCCCATAGGGTTTTAGTGAGGTTCCGTTGTGTTGCTAAGGGTCTTGTAGAGTGCTGTCGGGTCCTGGAGTATTCTGTAGGGTTCCAGAGGGCCTCGTAGGGTTCCATCGAAATCTGAAGGGTTCCCTAGGGGCCCATAGAGTCCCGTAGATTTCCGTAGGGGCCTGTAGGGTTGTGTAAGTGCCCGCAGGGGTTGGTAGGAGCTTGTAGGGTGCCATATGTTTCCGGAGGGTTGTGTAGGGTTCCGTAGGGGCCTGTGGTGTTCCCTAGGGGCCTGTAGAGTCTCGTACAGTTCCGTAGGGTCCTGTAGGTTTCCATAAGCGCCCGCAGAGGTCTGAAGGGGCCCGTACTGTTCCGTAAGGATCCATAGGGTTCCGTAGAGCTTCGTAGGTTCCCTAGAGGCCTCTGGAGTACCGCAGGAGCCAGCAGTGTTCCGTAGGGTCCTCTAGGGTTGAGTAAGTGCCCGCAGGAGTCTGTAGGAATCCGTGGGATTCTGTAAGGTTCTGGAGGGTTCTGCAGGGTTTTGTAGGGGCCCGTAGAGTTCCATAGTGGCTGGTAAAGTTCCCTAGGGCCCTGTACCGTTCCGTAACTGCCTGCAAGGGTCTTTAGGCTTCCGTAGGGGCTGGTAGGGTTCCATAAAGTTCCGTGGGTTCCTGCAGAGTTCTGCAAGTGCCCGCAAGGGCCTGTAGGGGGCCCACAGTGTTTCTGCCAGGTTCCGTAGAGTTCCGTAGGGACCATATTTTTCTGTAGTGGCTGGTAGTATTCTGTAGGGGTCTGTAGGGTTCCGTAGGCGCCTGCAGTGTTCTGTAGGAGCCCATAGGGTTTTAGTGAGGTTCCGTTGTGTTGCTAAGGGTCTTGTAGAGTGCTGTCGGGTCCTGGAGTATTCTGTAGGGTTCCAGAGGGCCTCGTAGGGTTCCATCGAAATCTGAAGGGTTCCCTAGGGGCCCATAGAGTCCCGTAGATTTCCGTAGGGGCCTGTAGGGTTGTGTAAGTGCCCGCAGGGGTTGGTAGGAGCTTGTAGGGTTCCATAAGTTTCCAGAGGGTTGTGTAGGGTTCCGTAGGGGCCTGTGGTGTTCCCTAGGGGCCTGTAGAGTCTCGTACAGTTCCGTAGGGTCCTGTAGGTTTCCATAAGTGCCCGCAGAGGTCTGAAGGGGCCCGTACTGTTCCGTAAGGATCCATAGGGCTCCGTAGAGCTTCGTAGGTTCCCTAGAGGCCTCTGGAGTACCGCAGGAGCCAGTAGTGTTCCGTAGGGTCCTCTAGGGTTGAGTAAGTGCCTGCAGGAGTCTGTAGGAATCCGTGGGATTCTGTAAGGTTCTGGAGGGTTCTGCAGGGTTCCGTAGGGGCCCGTAGAGTTCCATAGTGGCTGGTAAAGTTCCCTAGGGCCCTGTACCGTTCCGTAACTGCCTGCAAGGGTCTTTAGGCTTCCGTAGGGGCTGGTAGGGTTCCATAAAGTTCCGTGGGTTCCTGCAGAGTTCTGCAAGTGCCCGCAAGGGCCTGTAGGGGGCCCACAGTGTTTCTGCCAGGTTCCGTAGAGTTCCGTAGGGACCATATTTTTCTGTAGTGGCTGGTAGTATTCTGTAGGGGTCTGTAGGGTTCCGTAGGCGCCTGCAGTGTTCTGTAGGAGCCCATAGGGTTTTAGTGAGGTTCCGTTGTGTTGCTAAGGGTCTTGTAGAGTGCTGTCGGGTCCTGGAGTATTCTGTAGGGTTCCAGAGGGCCTCGTAGGGTTCCATCGAAATCTATAGGGTTCCCTAGGGGCCCATAGAGTCCCGTAGATTTCCGTAGGGACCTGTAGGGTTGTGTAAGTGCCCGCAGAAGTCTGTAGGAGTCTGTGGGATTCTGTAAGGTTCCGGAGGGTTCTGCAGGGTTCCGTAGGGACCCGTAGAGTTCCGTAGTGGCTGGTAAAGTTCCGTAGGGCCCTGTGGGGTTCTGTATGGACCTGTAGGGTTCCGTAGGGGCCTGCAGGGTTCCATAAGTGCCCGCAGGAGTCTGTAGGGTTCCGTAGGGGTCTGTAGGGTTCCGTAGGCACCTGCAGTGTTCTGTAGGAGCCCATAGGGTTTTAGTGAGGTTCCGTTGTGTTGCTAAGGGTCTTGTAGAGTGCTGTCGGGTCCTGGAGTGTTCTGTAGGGTTCCAGAGGGCCTCGTAGGGTTCCATCGAAATCTATAGGGTTCCCTAGGGGCCCATAGAGTCCCGTAGATTTCCGTAGGGACCTGTAGGGTTGTGTAAGTGCCCGCAGAAGTCTGTAGGAGTCTGTGGGATTCTGTAAGGTTCCGGAGGGTTCTGCAGGGTTCCGTAGGGACCCGTAGAGTTCCGTAGTGGCTGGTAAAGTTCCATAGGGCCCTGTGGGGTTCTGTATGGACCTGTAGGGTTCCGTAGGGGCCTGCAGGGTTCCGTAAGTGCCCGCAGGTGTCTGTAGGGTTCCGTAGGGGTCTGTAGGGTTCCGTAGGCACCTGCAGTGTTCTGTAGGAGCCCATAGGGTTTTAGTGAGGTTCCGTTGTGTTGCTAAGGGTCTTGTAGAGTGCTGTCGGGTCCTGGAGTATTCTGTAGGGTTCCAGAGGGGCTGGTAGGGTTCCGTCGAAATCTGAAGGGTTCCCTAGGGGCCCGTAGAGTCCCGTAGATTTCCGTAGGGGCCTGTAGGGTTGTGTAAGTGCCCGCAGGGGTTGGTAGGAGCTTGTAGGGTGCCATATGTTTCCGGAGGGTTGTGTAGGGTTCCGTAGGGGCCTGTGGTGTTCCCTAGGGGCCTGTAGAGTCTCGTACAGTTCCGTAGGGTCCTGTAGGTTTCCATAAGCGCCCGCAGAGGTCTGAAGGGGCCCGTACTGTTCCGTAAGGATCCATAGGGTTCCGTAGAGCTTCGTAGGTTCCCTAGAGGCCTCTGGAGTACCGCAGGAGCCAGCAGTGTTCCGTAGGGTCCTCTAGGGTTGAGTAAGTGCCTGCAGGAGTCTGTAGGAATCCGTGGGATTCTGTAAGGTTCTGGAGGGTTCTGCAGGGTTTTGTAGGGGCCCGTAGAGTTCCATAGTGGCTGGTAAAGTTCCCTAGGGCCCTGTACCGTTCCGTAACTGCCTGCAAGGGTCTTTAGGCTTCCGTAGGGGCTGGTAGGGTTCCATAAAGTTCCGTGGGTTCCTGCAGAGTTCTGCAAGTGCCCGCAAGGGCCTGTAGGGGGCCCACAGTGTTTCTGCCAGGTTCCATAGAGTTCCGTAGGGACCATATTTTTCTGTAGTGGCTGGTAGTATTCTGTAGGGGTCTGTAGGGTTCCGTAGGCGCCTGCAGTGTTCTGTAGGAGCCCATAGGGTTTTAGTGAGGTTCCGTTGTGTTGCTAAGGGTCTTGTAGAGTGCTGTCGGGTCCTGGAGTATTCTGTAGGGTTCCAGAGGGCCTCGTAGGGTTCCATCGAAATCTGAAGGGTTCCCTAGGGGCCCATAGAGTCCCGTAGATTTCCGTAGGGGCCTGTAGGGTTGTGTAAGTGCCCGCAGGGGTTGGTAGGAGCTTGTAGGGTTCCATAAGTTTCCAGAGGGTTGTGTAGGGTTCCGTAGGGGCCTGTGGTGTTCCCTAGGGGCCTGTAGAGTCTCGTACAGTTCCGTAGGGTCCTGTAGGTTTCCATAAGTGCCCGCAGAGGTCTGAAGGGGCCCGTACTGTTCCGTAAGGATCCATAGGGCTCCGTAGAGCTTCGTAGGTTCCCTAGAGGCCTCTGGAGTACCGCAGGAGCCAGTAGTGTTCCGTAGGGTCCTCTAGGGTTGAGTAAGTGCCTGCAGGAGTCTGTAGGAATCCGTGGGATTCTGTAAGGTTCTGGAGGGTTCTGCAGGGTTCCGTAGGGGCCCGTAGAGTTCCATAGTGGCTGGTAAAGTTCCCTAGGGCCCTGTACCGTTCCGTAACTGCCTGCAAGGGTCTTTAGGCTTCCGTAGGGGCTGGTAGGGTTCCATAAAGTTCCGTGGGTTCCTGCAGAGTTCTGCAAGTGCCCGCAAGGGCCTGTAGGGGGCCCACAGTGTTTCTGCCAGGTTCCGTAGAGTTCCGTAGGGACCATATTTTTCTGTAGTGGCTGGTAGTATTCTGTAGGGGTCTGTAGGGTTCCGTAGGCGCCTGCAGTGTTCTGTAGGAGCCCATAGGGTTTTAGTGAGGTTCCGTTGTGTTGCTAAGGGTCTTGTAGAGTGCTGTCGGGTCCTGGAGTATTCTGTAGGGTTCCAGAGGGCCTCGTAGGGTTCCATCGAAATCTATAGGGTTCCCTAGGGGCCCATAGAGTCCCGTAGATTTCCGTAGGGACCTGTAGGGTTGTGTAAGTGCCCGCAGAAGTCTGTAGGAGTCTGTGGGATTCTGTAAGGTTCCGGAGGGTTCTGCAGGGTTCCGTAGGGACCCGTAGAGTTCCGTAGTGGCTGGTAAAGTTCCGTAGGGCCCTGTGGGGTTCTGTATGGACCTGTAGGGTTCCGTAGGGGCCTGCAGGGTTCCGTAAGTGCCCGCAGGAGTCTGTAGGGTTCCGTAGGGGTCTGTAGGGTTCCGTAGGCACCTGCAGTGTTCTGTAGGAGCCCATAGGGTTTTAGTGAGGTTCCGTTGTGTTGCTAAGGGTCTTGTAGAGTGCTGTCGGGTCCTGGAGTGTTCTGTAGGGTTCCAGAGGGCCTCGTAGGGTTCCATCGAAATCTATAGGGTTCCCTAGGGGCCCATAGAGTCCCGTAGATTTCCGTAGGGACCTGTAGGGTTGTGTAAGTGCCCGCAGAAGTCTGTAGGAGTCTGTGGGATTCTGTAAGGTTCCGGAGGGTTCTGCAGGGTTCCGTAGGGACCCGTAGAGTTCCGTAGTGGCTGGTAAAGTTCCATAGGGCCCTGTGGGGTTCTGTATGGACCTGTAGGGTTCCGTAGGGGCCTGCAGGGTTCCGTAAGTGCCCGCAGGTGTCTGTAGGGTTCCGTAGGGGTCTGTAGGGTTCCGTAGGCACCTGCAGTGTTCTGTAGGAGCCCATAGGGTTTTAGTGAGGTTCCGTTGTGTTGCTAAGGGTCTTGTAGAGTGCTGTCGGGTCCTGGAGTATTCTGTAGGGTTCCAGAGGGGCTGGTAGGGTTCCGTCGAAATCTGAAGGGTTCCCTAGGGGCCCGTAGAGTCCCGTAGATTTCCGTAGGGGCCTGTAGGGTTGTGTAAGTGCCCGCAGGGGTTGGTAGGAGCTTGTAGGGTGCCATATGTTTCCGGAGGGTTGTGTAGGGTTCCGTAGGGGCCTGTGGTGTTCCCTAGGGGCCTGTAGAGTCTCGTACAGTTCCGTAGGGTCCTGTAGGTTTCCATAAGCGCCCGCAGAGGTCTGAAGGGGCCCGTACTGTTCCGTAAGGATCCATAGGGTTCCGTAGAGCTTCGTAGGTTCCCTAGAGGCCTCTGGAGTACCGCAGGAGCCAGCAGTGTTCCGTAGGGTCCTCTAGGGTTGAGTAAGTGCCTGCAGGAGTCTGTAGGAATCCGTGGGATTCTGTAAGGTTCTGGAGGGTTCTGCAGGGTTCCGTAGGGGCCCGTAGAGTTCCATAGTGGCTGGTAAAGTTCCCTAGGGCCCTGTACCGTTCCGTAACTGCCTGCAAGGGTCTTTAGGCTTCCGTAAGGGCTGGTAGGGTTCCATAAAGTTCCGTGGGTTCCTGCAGAGTTCTGCAAGTGCCCGCAAGGGCCTGTAGGGGGCCCACAGTGTTTCTGCCAGGTTCCGTAGAGTTCCGTAGGGACCATATTTTTCTGTAGTGGCTGGTAGTATTCTGTAGGGGTCTGTAGGGTTCCGTAGGCGCCTGCAGTGTTCTGTAGGAGCCCATAGGGTTTTAGTGAGGTTCCGTTGTGTTGCTAAGGGTCTTGTAGAGTGCTGTCGGGTCCTGGAGTATTCTGTAGGGTTCCAGAGGGCCTCGTAGGGTTCCATCGAAATCTATAGGGTTCCCTAGGGGCCCATAGAGTCCCGTAGATTTCCGTAGGGACCTGTAGGGTTGTGTAAGTGCCCGCAGAAGTCTGTAGGAGTCTGTGGGATTCTGTAAGGTTCCGGAGGGTTCTGCAGGGTTCCGTAGGGACCCGTAGAGTTCCGTAGTGGCTGGTAAAGTTCCGTAGGGCCCTGTGGGGTTCTGTATGGACCTGTAGGGTTCCGTAGGGGCCTGCAGGGTTCCGTAAGTGCCCGCAGGAGTCTGTAGGGTTCCGTAGGGGTCTGTAGGGTTCCGTAGGCACCTGCAGTGTTCTGTAGGAGCCCATAGGGTTTTAGTGAGGTTCCGTTGTGTTGCTAAGGGTCTTGTAGAGTGCTGTCGGGTCCTGGAGTGTTCTGTAGGGTTCCAGAGGGCCTCGTAGGGTTCCATCGAAATCTATAGGGTTCCCTAGGGGCCCATAGAGTCCCGTAGATTTCCGTAGGGACCTGTAGGGTTGTGTAAGTGCCCGCAGAAGTCTGTAGGAGTCTGTGGGATTCTGTAAGGTTCCGGAGGGTTCTGCAGGGTTCCGTAGGGACCCGTAGAGTTCCGTAGTGGCTGGTAAAGTTCCATAGGGCCCTGTGGGGTTCTGTATGGACCTGTAGGGTTCCGTAGGGGCCTGCAGGGTTCCGTAAGTGCCCGCAGGTGTCTGTAGGGTTCCGTAGGGGTCTGTAGGGTTCCGTAGGCACCTGCAGTGTTCTGTAGGAGCCCATAGGGTTTTAGTGAGGTTCCGTTGTGTTGCTAAGGGTCTTGTAGAGTGCTGTCGGGTCCTGGAGTATTCTGTAGGGTTCCAGAGGGGCTGGTAGGGTTCCGTCGAAATCTGAAGGGTTCCCTAGGGGCCCGTAGAGTCCCGTAGATTTCCGTAGGGGCCTGTAGGGTTGTGTAAGTGCCCGCAGGGGTTGGTAGGAGCTTGTAGGGTGCCATATGTTTCCGGAGGGTTGTGTAGGGTTCCGTAGGGGCCTGTGGTGTTCCCTAGGGGCCTGTAGAGTCTCGTACAGTTCCGTAGGGTCCTGTAGGTTTCCATAAGCGCCCGCAGAGGTCTGAAGGGGCCCGTACTGTTCCGTAAGGATCCATAGGGTTCCGTAGAGCTTCGTAGGTTCCCTAGAGGCCTCTGGAGTACCGCAGGAGCCAGCAGTGTTCCGTAGGGTCCTCTAGGGTTGAGTAAGTGCCTGCAGGAGTCTGTAGGAATCCGTGGGATTCTGTAAGGTTCTGGAGGGTTCTGCAGGGTTCCGTAGGGGCCCGTAGAGTTCCATAGTGGCTGGTAAAGTTCCCTAGGGCCCTGTACCGTTCCGTAACTGCCTGCAAGGGTCTTTAGGCTTCCGTAAGGGCTGGTAGGGTTCCATAAAGTTCCGTGGGTTCCTGCAGAGTTCTGCAAGTGCCCGCAAGGGCCTGTAGGGGGCCCACAGTGTTTCTGCCAGGTTCCGTAGAGTTCCGTAGGGACCATATTTTTCTGTAGTGGCTGGTAGTATTCTGTAGGGGTCTGTAGGGTTCCGTAGGCGCCTGCAGTGTTCTGTAGGAGCCCATAGGGTTTTAGTGAGGTTCCGTTGTGTTGCTAAGGGTCTTGTAGAGTGCTGTCGGGTCCTGGAGTATTCTGTAGGGTTCCAGAGGGCCTCGTAGGGTTCCATCGAAATCTATAGGGTTCCCTAGGGGCCCATAGAGTCCCGTAGATTTCCGTAGGGACCTGTAGGGTTGTGTAAGTGCCCGCAGAAGTCTGTAGGAGTCTGTGGGATTCTGTAAGGTTCCGGAGGGTTCTGCAGGGTTCCGTAGGGACCCGTAGAGTTCCGTAGTGGCTGGTAAAGTTCCGTAGGGCCCTGTGGGGTTCTGTATGGACCTGTAGGGTTCCGTAGGGGCCTGCAGGGTTCCGTAAGTGCCCGCAGGAGTCTGTAGGGTTCCGTAGGGGTCTGTAGGGTTCCGTAGGCACCTGCAGTGTTCTGTAGGAGCCCATAGGGTTTTAGTGAGGTTCCGTTGTGTTGCTAAGGGTCTTGTAGAGTGCTGTCGGGTCCTGGAGTGTTCTGTAGGGTTCCAGAGGGCCTCGTAGGGTTCCATCGAAATCTATAGGGTTCCCTAGGGGCCCATAGAGTCCCGTAGATTTCCGTAGGGACCTGTAGGGTTGTGTAAGTGCCCGCAGAAGTCTGTAGGAGTCTGTGGGATTCTGTAAGGTTCCGGAGGGTTCTGCAGGGTTCCGTAGGGACCCGTAGAGTTCCGTAGTGGCTGGTAAAGTTCCATAGGGCCCTGTGGGGTTCTGTATGGACCTGTAGGGTTCCGTAGGGGCCTGCAGGGTTCCGTAAGTGCCCGCAGGTGTCTGTAGGGTTCCGTAGGGGTCTGTAGGGTTCCGTAGGCACCTGCAGTGTTCTGTAGGAGCCCATAGGGTTTTAGTGAGGTTCCGTTGTGTTGCTAAGGGTCTTGTAGAGTGCTGTCGGGTCCTGGAGTATTCTGTAGGGTTCCAGAGGGGCTGGTAGGGTTCCGTCGAAATCTGAAGGGTTCCCTAGGGGCCCGTAGAGTCCCGTAGATTTCCGTAGGGGCCTGTAGGGTTGTGTAAGTGCCCGCAGGGGTTGGTAGGAGCTTGTAGGGTGCCATATGTTTCCGGAGGGTTGTGTAGGGTTCCGTAGGGGCCTGTGGTGTTCCCTAGGGGCCTGTAGAGTCTCGTACAGTTCCGTAGGGTCCTGTAGGTTTCCATAAGCGCCCGCAGAGGTCTGAAGGGGCCCGTACTGTTCCGTAAGGATCCATAGGGTTCCGTAGAGCTTCGTAGGTTCCCTAGAGGCCTCTGGAGTACCGCAGGAGCCAGCAGTGTTCCGTAGGGTCCTCTAGGGTTGAGTAAGTGCCCGCAGGAGTCTGTAGGAATCCGTGGGATTCTGTAAGGTTCTGGAGGGTTCTGCAGGGTTTTGTAGGGGCCCGTAGAGTTCCATAGTGGCTGGTAAAGTTCCCTAGGGCCCTGTACCGTTCCGTAACTGCCTGCAAGGGTCTTTAGGCTTCCGTAGGGGCTGGTAGGGTTCCATAAAGTTCCGTGGGTTCCTGCAGAGTTCTGCAAGTGCCCGCAAGGGCCTGTAGGGGGCCCACAGTGTTTCTGCCAGGTTCCGTAGAGTTCCGTAGGGACCATATTTTTCTGTAGTGGCTGGTAGTATTCTGTAGGGGTCTGTAGGGTTCCGTAGGCGCCTGCAGTGTTCTGTAGGAGCCCATAGGGTTTTAGTGAGGTTCCGTTGTGTTGCTAAGGGTCTTGTAGAGTGCTGTCGGGTCCTGGAGTATTCTGTAGGGTTCCAGAGGGCCTCGTAGGGTTCCATCGAAATCTGAAGGGTTCCCTAGGGGCCCATAGAGTCCCGTAGATTTCCGTAGGGGCCTGTAGGGTTGTGTAAGTGCCCGCAGGGGTTGGTAGGAGCTTGTAGGGTTCCATATGTTTCCAGAGGGTTGTGTAGGGTTCCGTAGGGGCCTGTGGTGTTCCCTAGGGGCCTGTAGAGTCTCGTACAGTTCCGTAGGGTCCTGTAGGTTTCCATAAGTGCCCGCAGAGGTCTGAAGGGGCCCGTACTGTTCCGTAAGGATCCATAGGGCTCCGTAGAGCTTCGTAGGTTCCCTAGAGGCCTCTGGAGTACCGCAGGAGCCAGTAGTGTTCCGTAGGGTCCTCTAGGGTTGAGTAAGTGCCTGCAGGAGTCTGTAGGAATCCGTGGGATTCTGTAAGGTTCTGGAGGGTTCTGCAGGGTTCCGTAGGGGCCCGTAGAGTTCCATAGTGGCTGGTAAAGTTCCCTAGGGCCCTGTACCGTTCCGTAACTGCCTGCAAGGGTCTTTAGGCTTCCGTAGGGGCTGGTAGGGTTCCATAAAGTTCCGTGGGTTCCTGCAGAGTTCTGCAAGTGCCCGCAAGGGCCTGTAGGGGGCCCACAGTGTTTCTGCCAGGTTCCGTAGAGTTCCGTAGGGACCATATTTTTCTGTAGTGGCTGGTAGTATTCTGTAGGGGTCTGTAGGGTTCCGTAGGCGCCTGCAGTGTTCTGTAGGAGCCCATAGGGTTTTAGTGAGGTTCCGTTGTGTTGCTAAGGGTCTTGTAGAGTGCTGTCGGGTCCTGGAGTATTCTGTAGGGTTCCAGAGGGCCTCGTAGGGTTCCATCGAAATCTGAAGGGTTCCCTAGGGGCCCATAGAGTCCCGTAGATTTCCGTAGGGGCCTGTAGGGTTGTGTAAGTGCCCGCAGAAGTCTGTAGGAGTCTGTGGGATTCTGTAAGGTTCCGGAGGGTTCTGCAGGGTTCCGTAGGGACCCGTAGAGTTCCGTAGTGGCTGGTAAAGTTCCGTAGGGCCCTGTGGGGTTCTGTATGGACCTGTAGGGTTCCGTAGGGGCCTGCAGGGTTCCGTAAGTGCCCGCAGGTGTCTGTAGGGTTCCGTAGGGGTCTGTAGGGTTCCGTAGGCACCTGCAGTGTTCTGTAGGAGCCCATAGGGTTTTAGTGAGGTTCCGTTGTGTTGCTAAGGGTCTTGTAGAGTGCTGTCGGGTCCTGGAGTATTCTGTAGGGTTCCAGAGGGGCTGGTAGGGTTCCGTCGAAATCTGAAGGGTTCCCTAGGGGCCCGTAGAGTCCCGTAGATTTCCGTAGGGGCCTGTAGGGTTGTGTAAGTGCCCGCAGGGGTTGGTAGGAGCTTGTAGGGTGCCATATGTTTCCGGAGGGTTGTGTAGGGTTCCGTAGGGGCCTGTGGTGTTCCCTAGGGGCCTGTAGAGTCTCGTACAGTTCCGTAGGGTCCTGTAGGTTTCCATAAGCGCCCGCAGAGGTCTGAAGGGGCCCGTACTGTTCCGTAAGGATCCATAGGGTTCCGTAGAGCTTCGTAGGTTCCCTAGAGGCCTCTGGAGTACCGCAGGAGCCAGCAGTGTTCCGTAGGGTCCTCTAGGGTTGAGTAAGTGCCCGCAGGAGTCTGTAGGAATCCGTGGGATTCTGTAAGGTTCTGGAGGGTTCTGCAGGGTTTTGTAGGGGCCCGTAGAGTTCCATAGTGGCTGGTAAAGTTCCCTAGGGCCCTGTACCGTTCCGTAACTGCCTGCAAGGGTCTTTAGGCTTCCGTAGGGGCTGGTAGGGTTCCATAAAGTTCCGTGGGTTCCTGCAGAGTTCTGCAAGTGCCCGCAAGGGCCTGTAGGGGGCCCACAGTGTTTCTGCCAGGTTCCGTAGAGTTCCGTAGGGACCATATTTTTCTGTAGTGGCTGGTAGTATTCTGTAGGGGTCTGTAGGGTTCCGTAGGCGCCTGCAGTGTTCTGTAGGAGCCCATAGGGTTTTAGTGAGGTTCCGTTGTGTTGCTAAGGGTCTTGTAGAGTGCTGTCGGGTCCTGGAGTATTCTGTAGGGTTCCAGAGGGCCTCGTAGGGTTCCATCGAAATCTGAAGGGTTCCCTAGGGGCCCATAGAGTCCCGTAGATTTCCGTAGGGGCCTGTAGGGTTGTGTAAGTGCCCGCAGGGGTTGGTAGGAGCTTGTAGGGTTCCATATGTTTCCAGAGGGTTGTGTAGGGTTCCGTAGGGGCCTGTGGTGTTCCCTAGGGGCCTGTAGAGTCTCGTACAGTTCCGTAGGGTCCTGTAGGTTTCCATAAGTGCCCGCAGAGGTCTGAAGGGGCCCGTACTGTTCCGTAAGGATCCATAGGGCTCCGTAGAGCTTCGTAGGTTCCCTAGAGGCCTCTGGAGTACCGCAGGAGCCAGTAGTGTTCCGTAGGGTCCTCTAGGGTTGAGTAAGTGCCTGCAGGAGTCTGTAGGAATCCGTGGGATTCTGTAAGGTTCTGGAGGGTTCTGCAGGGTTCCGTAGGGGCCCGTAGAGTTCCATAGTGGCTGGTAAAGTTCCCTAGGGCCCTGTACCGTTCCGTAACTGCCTGCAAGGGTCTTTAGGCTTCCGTAGGGGCTGGTAGGGTTCCATAAAGTTCCGTGGGTTCCTGCAGAGTTCTGCAAGTGCCCGCAAGGGCCTGTAGGGGGCCCACAGTGTTTCTGCCAGGTTCCGTAGAGTTCCGTAGGGACCATATTTTTCTGTAGTGGCTGGTAGTATTCTGTAGGGGTCTGTAGGGTTCCGTAGGCGCCTGCAGTGTTCTGTAGGAGCCCATAGGGTTTTAGTGAGGTTCCGTTGTGTTGCTAAGGGTCTTGTAGAGTGCTGTCGGGTCCTGGAGTATTCTGTAGGGTTCCAGAGGGCCTCGTAGGGTTCCATCGAAATCTGAAGGGTTCCCTAGGGGCCCATAGAGTCCCGTAGATTTCCGTAGGGGCCTGTAGGGTTGTGTAAGTGCCCGCAGAAGTCTGTAGGAGTCTGTGGGATTCTGTAAGGTTCCGGAGGGTTCTGCAGGGTTCCGTAGGGACCCGTAGAGTTCCGTAGTGGCTGGTAAAGTTCCGTAGGGCCCTGTGGGGTTCTGTATGGACCTGTAGGGTTCCGTAGGGGCCTGCAGGGTTCCGTAAGTGCCCGCAGGTGTCTGTAGGGTTCCGTAGGGGTCTGTAGGGTTCCGTAGGCACCTGCAGTGTTCTGTAGGAGCCCATAGGGTTTTAGTGAGGTTCCGTTGTGTTGCTAAGGGTCTTGTAGAGTGCTGTCGGGTCCTGGAGTATTCTGTAGGGTTCCAGAGGGGCTGGTAGGGTTCCGTCGAAATCTGAAGGGTTCCCTAGGGGCCCGTAGAGTCCCGTAGATTTCCGTAGGGGCCTGTAGGGTTGTGTAAGTGCCCGCAGGGGTTGGTAGGAGCTTGTAGGGTGCCATATGTTTCCGGAGGGTTGTGTAGGGTTCCGTAGGGGCCTGTGGTGTTCCCTAGGGGCCTGTAGAGTCTCGTACAGTTCCGTAGGGTCCTGTAGGTTTCCATAAGCGCCCGCAGAGGTCTGAAGGGGCCCGTACTGTTCCGTAAGGATCCATAGGGTTCCGTAGAGCTTCGTAGGTTCCCTAGAGGCCTCTGGAGTACCGCAGGAGCCAGCAGTGTTCCGTAGGGTCCTCTAGGGTTGAGTAAGTGCCCGCAGGAGTCTGTAGGAATCCGTGGGATTCTGTAAGGTTCTGGAGGGTTCTGCAGGGTTTTGTAGGGGCCCGTAGAGTTCCATAGTGGCTGGTAAAGTTCCCTAGGGCCCTGTACCGTTCCGTAACTGCCTGCAAGGGTCTTTAGGCTTCCGTAGGGGCTGGTAGGGTTCCATAAAGTTCCGTGGGTTCCTGCAGAGTTCTGCAAGTGCCCGCAAGGGCCTGTAGGGGGCCCACAGTGTTTCTGCCAGGTTCCGTAGAGTTCCGTAGGGACCATATTTTTCTGTAGTGGCTGGTAGTATTCTGTAGGGGTCTGTAGGGTTCCGTAGGCGCCTGCAGTGTTCTGTAGGAGCCCATAGGGTTTTAGTGAGGTTCCGTTGTGTTGCTAAGGGTCTTGTAGAGTGCTGTCGGGTCCTGGAGTATTCTGTAGGGTTCCAGAGGGCCTCGTAGGGTTCCATCGAAATCTGAAGGGTTCCCTAGGGGCCCATAGAGTCCCGTAGATTTCCGTAGGGGCCTGTAGGGTTGTGTAAGTGCCCGCAGGGGTTGGTAGGAGCTTGTAGGGTTCCATAAGTTTCCAGAGGGTTGTGTAGGGTTCCGTAGGGGCCTGTGGTGTTCCCTAGGGGCCTGTAGAGTCTCGTACAGTTCCGTAGGGTCCTGTAGGTTTCCATAAGTGCCCGCAGAGGTCTGAAGGGGCCCGTACTGTTCCGTAAGGATCCATAGGGCTCCGTAGAGCTTCGTAGGTTCCCTAGAGGCCTCTGGAGTACCGCAGGAGCCAGTAGTGTTCCGTAGGGTCCTCTAGGGTTGAGTAAGTGCCTGCAGGAGTCTGTAGCAATCCGTGGGATTCTGTAAGGTTCTGGAGGGTTCTGCAGGGTTCCGTAGGGGCCCGTAGAGTTCCATAGTGGCTGGTAAAGTTCCCTAGGGCCCTGTACCGTTCCGTAACTGCCTGCAAGGGTCTTTAGGCTTCCGTAGGGGCTGGTAGGGTTCCATAAAGTTCCGTGGGTTCCTGCAGAGTTCTGCAAGTGCCCGCAAGGGCCTGTAGGGGGCCCACAGTGTTTCTGCCAGGTTCCGTAGAGTTCCGTAGGGACCATATTTTTCTGTAGTGGCTGGTAGTATTCTGTAGGGGTCTGTAGGGTTCCGTAGGCGCCTGCAGTGTTCTGTAGGAGCCCATAGGGTTTTAGTGAGGTTCCGTTGTGTTGCTAAGGGTCTTGTAGAGTGCTGTCGGGTCCTGGAGTATTCTGTAGGGTTCCAAAGGGCCTCGTAGGGTTCCATCGAAATCTGAAGGGTTCCCTAGGGGCCCATAGAGTCCCGTAGATTTCCGTAGGGGCCTGTAGGGTTGTGTAAGTGCCCGCAGAAGTCTGTAGGAGTCTGTGGGATTCTGTAAGGTTCCGGAGGGTTCTGCAGGGTTCCGTAGGGACCCGTAGAGTTCCGTAGTGGCTGGTAAAGTTCCGTAGGGCCCTGTGGGGTTCTGTATGGACCTGTAGGGTTCCGTAGGGGCCTGCAGGGTTCCGTAAGTGCCCGCAGGTGTCTGTAGGGTTCCGTAGGGGTCTGTAGGGTTCCGTAGGCACCTGCAGTGTTCTGTAGGAGCCCATAGGGTTTTAGTGAGGTTCCGTTGTGTTGCTAAGGGTCTTGTAGAGTGCTGTCGGGTCCTGGAGTATTCTGTAGGGTTCCAGAGGGCCTCATAGGGTTCCATCGAAATCTATAGGGTTCCCTAGGGGCCCATAGAGTCCCGTAGATTTCCGTAGGGGCCTGTAGGGTTGTGTAAGTGCCCGCAGGGGTTGGTAGGAGCTTGTAGGGTTCCATAAGTTTCCAGAGGGTTGTGTAGGGTTCCGTAGGGGCCTGTGGTGTTCCCTAGGGGCCTGTAGAGTCTCGTACAGTTCCGTAGGGTCCTGTAGGTTTCCATAAGTGCCCGCAGAGGTCTGAAGGGGCCCGTACTGTTCCGTAAGGATCCATAGGGCTCCGTAGAGCTTCGTAGGTTCCCTAGAGGCCTCTGGAGTACCGCAGGAGCCAGTAGTGTTCCCTAGGGTCCTCTAGGGTTGAGTAAGTGCCTGCAGGAGTCTGTAGGAATCCGTGGGATTCTGTAAGGTTCTGGAGGGTTCTGCAGGGTTCCGTAGGGGCCCGTAGAGTTCCATAGTGGCTGGTAAAGTTCCCTAGGGCCCTGTACCGTTCCGTAACTGCCTGCAAGGGTCTTTAGGCTTCCATAGGGGCTGGTAGGGTTCCATAAAGTTCCGTGGGTTCCTGCAGAGTTCTGCAAGTGCCCGCAAGGGCCTGTAGGGGGCCCACAGTGTTTCTGCCAGGTTCCGTAGAGTTCCGTAGGGACCATATTTTTCTGTAGTGGCTGGTAGTATTCTGTAGGGGTCTGTAGGTTTCCGTAGGCGCCTGCAGTGTTCTGTAGGAGCCCATAGGGTTTTAGTGAGGTTCCGTTGTGTTGCTAAGGGTCTTGTAGAGTGCTGTCGGGTCCTGGAGTATTCTGTAGGGTTCCAGAGGGCCTCGTAGGGTTCCATCGAAATCTGAAGGGTTCCCTAGGGGCCCATAGAGTCCCGTAGATTTCCGTAGGGGCCTGTAGGGTTGTGTAAGTGCCCGCAGAAGTCTGTAGGAGTCTGTGGGATTCTGTAAGGTTCCGGAGGGTTCTGCAGGGTTCCGTAGGGACCCGTAGAGTTCCGTAGTGGCTGGTAAAGTTCCGTAGGGCCCTGTGGGGTTCTGTATGGACCTGTAGGGTTCCGTAGGGGCCTGCAGGGTTCTGTAAGTGCCCGCAGGTGTCTGTAGGGTTCCGTAGGGGTCTGTAGGGTTCCGTAGGCACCTGCAGTGTTCTGTAGGAGCCCATAGGGTTTTAGTGAGGTTCCGTTGTGTTGCTAAGGGTCTTGTAGAGTGCTGTCGGGTCCTGGAGTATTCTGTAGGGTTCCAGAGGGGCTGGTAGGGTTCCGTCGAAATCTGTAGGGTTCCCTAGGGGCCCGTAGAGTCCCGTAGATTTCCGTAGGGGCCTGTAGGGTTGTGTAAGTGCCCGCAGGGGTTGGTAGGAGCTTGTAGGGTGCCATATGTTTCCGGAGGGTTGTGTAGGGTTCCGTAGGGGCCTGTGGTGTTCCCTAGGGGCCTGTAGAGTCTCGTACAGTTCCGTAGGGTCCTGTAGAATTCCATAAGCGCCCGCAGAGGTCTGAAGGGGCCCGTACTGTTCCGTAAGGATCCATAGGGTTCCGTAGAGCTTCGTAGGTTCCCTAGAGGCCTCTGGAGTACCGCAGGAGCCAGCAGTGTTCCGTAGGGTCCTCTAGGGTTGAGTAAGTGCCCGCAGGAGTCTGTAGGAATCCGTGGGATTCTGTAAGGTTCTGGAGGGTTCTGCAGGGTTTTGTAGGGGCCCGTAGAGTTCCATAGTGGCTGGTAAAGTTCCCTAGGGCCCTGTACCGTTCCGTAACTGCCTGCAAGGGTCTTTAGGCTTCCGTAGGGGCTGGTAGGGTTCCATAAAGTTCCGTGGGTTCCTGCAGAGTTCTGCAAGTGCCCGCAAGGGCCTGTAGGGGGCCCACAGTGTTTCTGCCAGGTTCCGTAGAGTTCCGTAGGGACCATATTTTTCTGTAGTGGCTGGTAGTATTCTGTAGGGGTCTGTAGGGTTCCGTAGGCGCCTGCAGTGTTCTGTAGGAGCCCATAGGGTTTTAGTGAGGTTCCGTTGTGTTGCTAAGGGTCTTGTAGAGTGCTGTCGGGTCCTGGAGTATTCTGTAGGGTTCCAGAGGGCCTCGTAGGGTTCCATCGAAATCTGAAGGGTTCCCTAGGGGCCCATAGAGTCCCGTAGATTTCCGTAGGGGCCTGTAGGGTTGTGTAAGTGCCCGCAGGGGTTGGTAGGAGCTTGTAGGGTTCCATAAGTTTCCGGAGGGTTGTGTAGGGTTCCGTAGGGGCCTGTGGTGTTCCCTAGGGGCCTGTAGAGTCTCGTACAGTTCCGTAGGGTCCTGTAGGTTTCCATAAGCGCCCGCAGAGGTCTGAAGGGGCCCGTACTGTTCCGTAAGGATCCATAGGGTTCCGTAGAGCTTCGTAGGTTCCCTAGAGGCCTCTGGAGTACCGCAGGAGCCAGTAGTGTTCCGTAGGGTCCTCTAGGGTTGAGTAAGTGCCTGCAGGAGTCTGTAGGAATCCGTGGGATTCTGTAAGGTTCTGGAGGGTTCTGCAGGGTTCCGTAGGGGCCCGTAGAGTTCCATAGTGGCTGGTAAAGTTCCCTAGGGCCCTGTACCGTTCCGTAACTGCCTGCAAGGGTCTTTAGGCTTCCGTAGGGGCTGGTAGGGTTCCATAAAGTTCCGTGGGTTCCTGCAGAGTTCTGCAAGTGCCCGCAAGGGCCTGTAGGGGGCCCACAGTGTTTCTGCCAGGTTCCGTAGAGTTCCGTAGGGACCATATTTTTCTGTAGTGGCTGGTAGTATTCTGTAGGGGTCTGTAGGGTTCCGTAGGCGCCTGCAGTGTTCTGTAGGAGCCCATAGGGTTTTAGTGAGGTTCCGTTGTGTTGCTAAGGGTCTTGTAGAGTGCTGTCGGGTCCTGGAGTATTCTGTAGGGTTCCAGAGGGCCTCGTAGGGTTCCATCGAAATCTATAGGGTTCCCTAGGGGCCCATAGAGTCCCGTAGATTTCCGTAGGGACCTGTAGGGTTGTGTAAGTGACCGCAGAAGTCTCTAGGAGTCTGTGGATTCTGTAAGGTTCCGCAGGGTTCTGCAGGGTTCCGTAGGGGCCCGTAGAGTTCCGTAGTGGCTGGTAAAGTTCCGTAGGGCCCTGTGGGGTTCTGTATGGACCTGTAGGGTTCCGTAGGGGCCTGCAGGGTTCCGTAAGTGCCCGCAGGTGTCTGTAGGGTTCCGTAGGGGTCTGTAGGGTTCCGTAGGCACCTGCAGTGTTCTGTAGGAGCCCATAGGGTTTTAGTGAGGTTCCGTTGTGTTGCTAAGGGTCTTGTAGAGTGCTGTCGGGTCCTGGAGTATTCTGTAGGGTTCCAGAGGGCCTCATAGGGTTCCATCGAAATCTATAGGGTTCCCTAGGGGCCCATAGAGTCCCGTAGATTTCCGTAGGGGCCTGTAGGGTTGTGTAAGTGCCCGCAGGGGTTGGTAGGAGCTTGTAGGGTTCCAAAAGTTTCCAGAGGGTTGTGTAGGGTTCCGTAGGGGCCTGTGGTGTTCCCTAGGGGCCTGTAGAGTCTCGTACAGTTCCGTAGGGTCCTGTAGGTTTCCATAAGTGCCCGCAGAGGTCTGAAGGGGCCCGTACTGTTCCGTAAGGATCCATAGGGCTCCGTAGAGCTTCGTAGGTTCCCTAGAGGCCTCTGGAGTACCGCAGGAGCCAGTAGTGTTCCCTAGGGTCCTCTAGGGTTGAGTAAGTGCCTGCAGGAGTCTGTAGGAATCCGTGGGATTCTGTAAGGTTCTGGAGGGTTCTGCAGGGTTCCGTAGGGGCCCGTAGAGTTCCATAGTGGCTGGTAAAGTTCCCTAGGGCCCTGTACCGTTCCGTAACTGCCTGCAAGGGTCTTTAGGCTTCCATAGGGGCTGGTAGGGTTCCATAAAGTTCCGTGGGTTCCTGCAGAGTTCTGCAAGTGCCCGCAAGGGCCTGTAGGGGCCCACAGTGTTTCTGCCAGGTTCCGTAGAGTTCCGTAGGGACCATATTTTTCTGTAGTGGCTGGTAGTATTCTGTAGGGGTCTGTAGGTTTCCGTAGGCGCCTGCAGTGTTCTGTAGGAGCCCATAGGGTTTTAGTGAGGTTCCGTTGTGTTGCTAAGGGTCTTGTAGAGTGCTGTCGGGTCCTGGAGTATTCTGTAGGGTTCCAGAGGGCCTCGTAGGGTTCCATCGAAATCTGAAGGGTTCCCTAGGGGCCCATAGAGTCCCGTAGATTTCCGTAGGGGCCTGTAGGGTTGTGTAAGTGCCCGCAGAAGTCTGTAGGAGTCTGTGGGATTCTGTAAGGTTCCGGAGGGTTCTGCAGGGTTCCGTAGGGACCCGTAGAGTTCCGTAGTGGCTGGTAAAGTTCCGTAGGGCCCTGTGGGGTTCTGTATGGACCTGTAGGGTTCCGTAGGGGCCTGCAGGGTTCTGTAAGTGCCCGCAGGTGTCTGTAGGGTTCCGTAGGGGTCTGTAGGGTTCCGTAGGCACCTGCAGTGTTCTGTAGGAGCCCATAGGGTTTTAGTGAGGTTCCGTTGTGTTGCTAAGGGTCTTGTAGAGTGCTGTCGGGTCCTGGAGTATTCTGTAGGGTTCCAGAGGGGCTGGTAGGGTTCCGTCGAAATCTGTAGGGTTCCCTAGGGGCCCGTAGAGTCCCGTAGATTTCCGTAGGGGCCTGTAGGGTTGTGTAAGTGCCCGCAGGGGTTGGTAGGAGCTTGTAGGGTGCCATATGTTTCCGGAGGGTTGTGTAGGGTTCCGTAGGGGCCTGTGGTGTTCCCTAGGGGCCTGTAGAGTCTCGTACAGTTCCGTAGGGTCCTGTAGAATTCCATAAGCGCCCGCAGAGGTCTGAAGGGGCCCGTACTGTTCCGTAAGGATCCATAGGGTTCCGTAGAGCTTCGTAGGTTCCCTAGAGGCCTCTGGAGTACCGCAGGAGCCAGCAGTGTTCCGTAGGGTCCTCTAGGGTTGAGTAAGTGCCCGCAGGAGTCTGTAGGAATCCGTGGGATTCTGTAAGGTTCTGGAGGGTTCTGCAGGGTTTTGTAGGGGCCCGTAGAGTTCCATAGTGGCTGGTAAAGTTCCCTAGGGCCCTGTACCGTTCCGTAACTGCCTGCAAGGGTCTTTAGGCTTCCGTAGGGGCTGGTAGGGTTCCATAAAGTTCCGTGGGTTCCTGCAGAGTTCTGCAAGTGCCCGCAAGGGCCTGTAGGGGGCCCACAGTGTTTCTGCCAGGTTCCGTAGAGTTCCGTAGGGACCATATTTTTCTGTAGTGGCTGGTAGTATTCTGTAGGGGTCTGTAGGGTTCCGTAGGCGCCTGCAGTGTTCTGTAGGAGCCCATAGGGTTTTAGTGAGGTTCCGTTGTGTTGCTAAGGGTCTTGTAGAGTGCTGTCGGGTCCTGGAGTATTCTGTAGGGTTCCAGAGGGCCTCGTAGGGTTCCATCGAAATCTGAAGGGTTCCCTAGGGGCCCATAGAGTCCCGTAGATTTCCGTAGGGGCCTGTAGGGTTGTGTAAGTGCCCGCAGGGGTTGGTAGGAGCTTGTAGGGTTCCATAAGTTTCCAGAGGGTTGTGTAGGGTTCCGTAGGGGCCTGTGGTGTTCCCTAGGGGCCTGTAGAGTCTCGTACAGTTCCGTAGGGTCCTGTAGGTTTCCATAAGTGCCCGCAGAGGTCTGAAGGGGCCCGTACTGTTCCGTAAGGATCCATAGGGCTCCGTAGAGCTTCGTAGGTTCCCTAGAGGCCTCTGGAGTACCGCAGGAGCCAGTAGTGTTCCGTAGGGTCCTCTAGGGTTGAGTAAGTGCCTGCAGGAGTCTGTAGCAATCCGTGGGATTCTGTAAGGTTCTGGAGGGTTCTGCAGGGTTCCGTAGGGGCCCGTAGAGTTCCATAGTGGCTGGTAAAGTTCCCTAGGGCCCTGTACCGTTCCGTAACTGCCTGCAAGGGTCTTTAGGCTTCCGTAGGGGCTGGTAGGGTTCCATAAAGTTCCGTGGGTTCCTGCAGAGTTCTGCAAGTGCCCGCAAGGGCCTGTAGGGGGCCCACAGTGTTTCTGCCAGGTTCCGTAGAGTTCCGTAGGGACCATATTTTTCTGTAGTGGCTGGTAGTATTCTGTAGGGGTCTGTAGGGTTCCGTAGGCGCCTGCAGTGTTCTGTAGGAGCCCATAGGGTTTTAGTGAGGTTCCGTTGTGTTGCTAAGGGTCTTGTAGAGTGCTGTCGGGTCCTGGAGTATTCTGTAGGGTTCCAGAGGGCCTCGTAGGGTTCCATCGAAATCTGAAGGGTTCCCTAGGGGCCCATAGAGTCCCGTAGATTTCCGTAGGGGCCTGTAGGGTTGTGTAAGTGCCCGCAGAAGTCTGTAGGAGTCTGTGGGATTCTGTAAGGTTCCGGAGGGTTCTGCAGGGTTCCGTAGGGACCCGTAGAGTTCCGTAGTGGCTGGTAAAGTTCCGTAGGGCCCTGTGGGGTTCTGTATGGACCTGTAGGGTTCCGTAGGGGCCTGCAGGGTTCCGTAAGTGCCCGCAGGTGTCTGTAGGGTTCCGTAGGGGTCTGTAGGGTTCCGTAGGCACCTGCAGTGTTCTGTAGGAGCCCATAGGGTTTTAGTGAGGTTCCGTTGTGTTGCTAAGGGTCTTGTAGAGTGCTGTCGGGTCCTGGAGTATTCTGTAGGGTTCCAGAGGGCCTCATAGGGTTCCATCGAAATCTATAGGGTTCCCTAGGGGCCCATAGAGTCCCGTAGATTTCCGTAGGGGCCTGTAGGGTTGTGTAAGTGCCCGCAGGGGTTGGTAGGAGCTTGTAGGGTTCCATAAGTTTCCAGAGGGTTGTGTAGGGTTCCGTAGGGGCCTGTGGTGTTCCCTAGGGGCCTGTAGAGTCTCGTACAGTTCCGTAGGGTCCTGTAGGTTTCCATAAGTGCCCGCAGAGGTCTGAAGGGGCCCGTACTGTTCCGTAAGGATCCATAGGGCTCCGTAGAGCTTCGTAGGTTCCCTAGAGGCCTCTGGAGTACCGCAGGAGCCAGTAGTGTTCCCTAGGGTCCTCTAGGGTTGAGTAAGTGCCTGCAGGAGTCTGTAGGAATCCGTGGGATTCTGTAAGGTTCTGGAGGGTTCTGCAGGGTTCCGTAGGGGCCCGTAGAGTTCCATAGTGGCTGGTAAAGTTCCCTAGGGCCCTGTACCGTTCCGTAACTGCCTGCAAGGGTCTTTAGGCTTCCATAGGGGCTGGTAGGGTTCCATAAAGTTCCGTGGGTTCCTGCAGAGTTCTGCAAGTGCCCGCAAGGGCCTGTAGGGGGCCCACAGTGTTTCTGCCAGGTTCCGTAGAGTTCCGTAGGGACCATATTTTTCTGTAGTGGCTGGTAGTATTCTGTAGGGGTCTGTAGGTTTCCGTAGGCGCCTGCAGTGTTCTGTAGGAGCCCATAGGGTTTTAGTGAGGTTCCGTTGTGTTGCTAAGGGTCTTGTAGAGTGCTGTCGGGTCCTGGAGTATTCTGTAGGGTTCCAGAGGGCCTCGTAGGGTTCCATCGAAATCTGAAGGGTTCCCTAGGGGCCCATAGAGTCCCGTAGATTTCCGTAGGGGCCTGTAGGGTTGTGTAAGTGCCCGCAGAAGTCTGTAGGAGTCTGTGGGATTCTGTAAGGTTCCGGAGGGTTCTGCAGGGTTCCGTAGGGACCCGTAGAGTTCCGTAGTGGCTGGTAAAGTTCCGTAGGGCCCTGTGGGGTTCTGTATGGACCTGTAGGGTTCCGTAGGGGCCTGCAGGGTTCTGTAAGTGCCCGCAGGTGTCTGTAGGGTTCCGTAGGGGTCTGTAGGGTTCCGTAGGCACCTGCAGTGTTCTGTAGGAGCCCATAGGGTTTTAGTGAGGTTCCGTTGTGTTGCTAAGGGTCTTGTAGAGTGCTGTCGGGTCCTGGAGTATTCTGTAGGGTTCCAGAGGGCCTCGTAGGGTTCCATCGAAATCTGAAGGGTTCCCTAGGGGCCCATAGAGTCCCGTAGATTTCCGTAGGGGCCTGTAGGGTTGTGTAAGTGCCCGCAGGGGTTGGTAGGAGCTTGTAGGGTTCCATAAGTTTCCGGAGGGTTGTGTAGGGTTCCGTAGGGGCCTGTGGTGTTCCCTAGGGGCCTGTAGAGTCTCGTACAGTTCCGTAGGGTCCTGTAGGTTTCCATAAGCGCCCGCAGAGGTCTGAAGGGGCCCGTACTGTTCCGTAAGGATCCATAGGGTTCCGTAGAGCTTCGTAGGTTCCCTAGAGGCCTCTGGAGTACCGCAGGAGCCAGTAGTGTTCCGTAGGGTCCTCTAGGGTTGAGTAAGTGCCTGCAGGAGTCTGTAGGAATCCGTGGGATTCTGTAAGGTTCTGGAGGGTTCTGCAGGGTTCCGTAGGGGCCCGTAGAGTTCCATAGTGGCTGGTAAAGTTCCCTAGGGCCCTGTACCGTTCCGTAACTGCCTGCAAGGGTCTTTAGGCTTCCGTAGGGGCTGGTAGGGTTCCATAAAGTTCCGTGGGTTCCTGCAGAGTTCTGCAAGTGCCCGCAAGGGCCTGTAGGGGGCCCACAGTGTTTCTGCCAGGTTCCGTAGAGTTCCGTAGGGACCATATTTTTCTGTAGTGGCTGGTAGTATTCTGTAGGGGTCTGTAGGGTTCCGTAGGCGCCTGCAGTGTTCTGTAGGAGCCCATAGGGTTTTAGTGAGGTTCCGTTGTGTTGCTAAGGGTCTTGTAGAGTGCTGTCGGGTCCTGGAGTATTCTGTAGGGTTCCAGAGGGCCTCGTAGGGTTCCATCGAAATCTATAGGGTTCCCTAGGGGCCCATAGAGTCCCGTAGATTTCCGTAGGGACCTGTAGGGTTGTGTAAGTGACCGCAGAAGTCTCTAGGAGTCTGTGGATTCTGTAAGGTTCCGCAGGGTTCTGCAGGGTTCCGTAGGGGCCCGTAGAGTTCCGTAGTGGCTGGTAAAGTTCCGTAGGGCCCTGTGGGGTTCTGTATGGACCTGTAGGGTTCCGTAGGGGCCTGCAGGGTTCCGTAAGTGCCCGCAGGTGTCTGTAGGGTTCCGTAGGGGTCTGTAGGGTTCCGTAGGCACCTGCAGTGTTCTGTAGGAGCCCATAGGGTTTTAGTGAGGTTCCGTTGTGTTGCTAAGGGTCTTGTAGAGTGCTGTCGGGTCCTGGAGTATTCTGTAGGGTTCCAGAGGGCCTCATAGGGTTCCATCGAAATCTATAGGGTTCCCTAGGGGCCCATAGAGTCCCGTAGATTTCCGTAGGGGCCTGTAGGGTTGTGTAAGTGCCCGCAGGGGTTGGTAGGAGCTTGTAGGGTTCCAAAAGTTTCCAGAGGGTTGTGTAGGGTTCCGTAGGGGCCTGTGGTGTTCCCTAGGGGCCTGTAGAGTCTCGTACAGTTCCGTAGGGTCCTGTAGGTTTCCATAAGTGCCCGCAGAGGTCTGAAGGGGCCCGTACTGTTCCGTAAGGATCCATAGGGCTCCGTAGAGCTTCGTAGGTTCCCTAGAGGCCTCTGGAGTACCGCAGGAGCCAGTAGTGTTCCCTAGGGTCCTCTAGGGTTGAGTAAGTGCCTGCAGGAGTCTGTAGGAATCCGTGGGATTCTGTAAGGTTCTGGAGGGTTCTGCAGGGTTCCGTAGGGGCCCGTAGAGTTCCATAGTGGCTGGTAAAGTTCCCTAGGGCCCTGTACCGTTCCGTAACTGCCTGCAAGGGTCTTTAGGCTTCCATAGGGGCTGGTAGGGTTCCATAAAGTTCCGTGGGTTCCTGCAGAGTTCTGCAAGTGCCCGCAAGGGCCTGTAGGGGGCCCACAGTGTTTCTGCCAGGTTCCGTAGAGTTCCGTAGGGACCATATTTTTCTGTAGTGGCTGGTAGTATTCTGTAGGGGTCTGTAGGTTTCCGTAGGCGCCTGCAGTGTTCTGTAGGAGCCCATAGGGTTTTAGTGAGGTTCCGTTGTGTTGCTAAGGGTCTTGTAGAGTGCTGTCGGGTCCTGGAGTATTCTGTAGGGTTCCAGAGGGCCTCGTAGGGTTCCATCGAAATCTGAAGGGTTCCCTAGGGGCCCATAGAGTCCCGTAGATTTCCGTAGGGGCCTGTAGGGTTGTGTAAGTGCCCGCAGAAGTCTGTAGGAGTCTGTGGGATTCTGTAAGGTTCCGGAGGGTTCTGCAGGGTTCCGTAGGGACCCGTAGAGTTCCGTAGTGGCTGGTAAAGTTCCGTAGGGCCCTGTGGGGTTCTGTATGGACCTGTAGGGTTCCGTAGGGGCCTGCAGGGTTCTGTAAGTGCCCGCAGGTGTCTGTAGGGTTCCGTAGGGGTCTGTAGGGTTCCGTAGGCACCTGCAGTGTTCTGTAGGAGCCCATAGGGTTTTAGTGAGGTTCCGTTGTGTTGCTAAGGGTCTTGTAGAGTGCTGTCGGGTCCTGGAGTATTCTGTAGGGTTCCAGAGGGGCTGGTAGGGTTCCGTCGAAATCTGTAGGGTTCCCTAGGGGCCCGTAGAGTCCCGTAGATTTCCGTAGGGGCCTGTAGGGTTGTGTAAGTGCCCGCAGGGGTTGGTAGGAGCTTGTAGGGTGCCATATGTTTCCGGAGGGTTGTGTAGGGTTCCGTAGGGGCCTGTGGTGTTCCCTAGGGGCCTGTAGAGTCTCGTACAGTTCCGTAGGGTCCTGTAGAATTCCATAAGCGCCCGCAGAGGTCTGAAGGGGCCCGTACTGTTCCGTAAGGATCCATAGGGTTCCGTAGAGCTTCGTAGGTTCCCTAGAGGCCTCTGGAGTACCGCAGGAGCCAGCAGTGTTCCGTAGGGTCCTCTAGGGTTGAGTAAGTGCCCGCAGGAGTCTGTAGGAATCCGTGGGATTCTGTAAGGTTCTGGAGGGTTCTGCAGGGTTTTGTAGGGGCCCGTAGAGTTCCATAGTGGCTGGTAAAGTTCCCTAGGGCCCTGTACCGTTCCGTAACTGCCTGCAAGGGTCTTTAGGCTTCCGTAGGGGCTGGTAGGGTTCCATAAAGTTCCGTGGGTTCCTGCAGAGTTCTGCAAGTGCCCGCAAGGGCCTGTAGGGGGCCCACAGTGTTTCTGCCAGGTTCCGTAGAGTTCCGTAGGGACCATATTTTTCTGTAGTGGCTGGTAGTATTCTGTAGGGGTCTGTAGGGTTCTGTAGGCGCCTGCAGTGTTCTGTAGGAGCCCATAGGGTTTTAGTGAGGTTCCGTTGTGTTGCTAAGGGTCTTGTAGAGTGCTGTCGGGTCCTGGAGTATTCTGTAGGGTTCCAGAGGGCCTCGTAGGGTTCCATCGAAATCTGAAGGGTTCCCTAGGGGCCCATAGAGTCCCGTAGATTTCCGTAGGGGCCTGTAGGGTTGTGTAAGTGCCCGCAGGGGTTGGTAGGAGCTTGTAGGGTTCCATAAGTTTCCGGAGGGTTGTGTAGGGTTCCGTAGGGGCCTGTGGTGTTCCCTAGGGGCCTGTAGAGTCTCGTACAGTTCCGTAGGGTCCTGTAGGTTTCCATAAGCGCCCGCAGAGGTCTGAAGGGGCCCGTACTGTTCCGTAAGGATCCATAGGGTTCCGTAGAGCTTCGTAGGTTCCCTAGAGGCCTCTGGAGTACCGCAGGAGCCAGTAGTGTTCCGTAGGGTCCTCTAGGGTTGAGTAAGTGCCTGCAGGAGTCTGTAGGAATCCGTGGGATTCTGTAAGGTTCTGGAGGGTTCTGCAGGGTTCCGTAGGGGCCCGTAGAGTTCCATAGTGGCTGGTAAAGTTCCCTAGGGCCCTGTACCGTTCCGTAACTGCCTGCAAGGGTCTTTAGGCTTCCGTAGGGGCTGGTAGGGTTCCATAAAGTTCCGTGGGTTCCTGCAGAGTTCTGCAAGTGCCCGCAAGGGCCTGTAGGGGGCCCACAGTGTTTCTGCCAGGTTCCGTAGAGTTCCGTAGGGACCATATTTTTCTGTAGTGGCTGGTAGTATTCTGTAGGGGTCTGTAGGGTTCCGTAGGCGCCTGCAGTGTTCTGTAGGAGCCCATAGGGTTTTAGTGAGGTTCCGTTGTGTTGCTAAGGGTCTTGTAGAGTGCTGTCGGGTCCTGGAGTATTCTGTAGGGTTCCAGAGGGCCTCGTAGGGTTCCATCGAAATCTATAGGGTTCCCTAGGGGCCCCTAGAGTCCCGTAGATTTCCGTAGGGACCTGTAGGGTTGTGTAAGTGACCGCAGAAGTCTCTAGGAGTCTGTGGATTCTGTAAGGTTCCGCAGGGTTCTGCAGGGTTCCGTAGGGGCCCGTAGAGTTCCGTAGTGGCTGGTAAAGTTCCGTAGGGCCCTGTGGGGTTCTGTATGGACCTGTAGGGTTCCGTAGGGGCCTGCAGGGTTCCGTAAGTGCCCGCAGGTGTCTGTAGGGTTCCGTAGGGGTCTGTAGGGTTCCGTAGGCACCTGCAGTGTTCTGTAGGAGCCCATAGGGTTTTAGTGAGGTTCCGTTGTGTTGCTAAGGGTCTTGTAGAGTGCTGTCGGGTCCTGGAGTATTCTGTAGGGTTCCAGAGGGCCTCATAGGGTTCCATCGAAATCTATAGGGTTCCCTAGGGGCCCATAGAGTCCCGTAGATTTCCGTAGGGGCCTGTAGGGTTGTGTAAGTGCCCGCAGGGGTTGGTAGGAGCTTGTAGGGTGCCATATGTTTCCGGAGGGTTGTGTAGGGTTCCGTAGGGGCCTGTGGTGTTCCCTAGGGGCCTGTAGAGTCTCGTACAGTTCCGTAGGGTCCTGTAGGTTTCCATAAGCGCCCGCAGAGGTCTGAAGGGGCCCGTACTGTTCCGTAAGGATCCATAGGGTTCCGTAGAGCTTCGTAGGTTCCCTAGAGGCCTCTGGAGTACCGCAGGAGCCAGCAGTGTTCCGTAGGGTCCTCTAGGGTTGAGTAAGTGCCCGCAGGAGTCTGTAGGAATCCGTGGGATTCTGTAAGGTTCTGGAGGGTTCTGCAGGGTTTTGTAGGGGCCCGTAGAGTTCCATAGTGGCTGGTAAAGTTCCCTAGGGCCCTGTACCGTTCCGTAACTGCCTGCAAGGGTCTTTAGGCTTCCGTAGGGGCTGGTAGGGTTCCATAAAGTTCCGTGGGTTCCTGCAGAGTTCTGCAAGTGCCCGCAAGGGCCTGTAGGGGGCCCACAGTGTTTCTGCCAGGTTCCGTAGAGTTCCGTAGGGACCATATTTTTCTGTAGTGGCTGGTAGTATTCTGTAGGGGTCTGTAGGGTTCCGTAGGCGCCTGCAGTGTTCTGTAGGAGCCCATAGGGTTTTAGTGAGGTTCCGTTGTGTTGCTAAGGGTCTTGTAGAGTGCTGTCGGGTCCTGGAGTATTCTGTAGGGTTCCAGAGGGCCTCGTAGGGTTCCATCGAAATCTGAAGGGTTCCCTAGGGGCCCATAGAGTCCCGTAGATTTCCGTAGGGGCCTGTAGGGTTGTGTAAGTGCCCGCAGGGGTTGGTAGGAGCTTGTAGGGTTCCATAAGTTTCCAGAGGGTTGTGTAGGGTTCCGTAGGGGCCTGTGGTGTTCCCTAGGGGCCTGTAGAGTCTCGTACAGTTCCGTAGGGTCCTGTAGGTTTCCATAAGTGCCCGCAGAGGTCTGAAGGGGCCCGTACTGTTCCGTAAGGATCCATAGGGCTCCGTAGAGCTTCGTAGGTTCCCTAGAGGCCTCTGGAGTACCGCAGGAGCCAGTAGTGTTCCCTAGGGTCCTCTAGGGTTGAGTAAGTGCCTGCAGGAGTCTGTAGGAATCCGTGGGATTCTGTAAGGTTCTGGAGGGTTCTGCAGGGTTCCGTAGGGGCCCGTAGAGTTCCATAGTGGCTGGTAAAGTTCCCTAGGGCCCTGTACCGTTCCGTAACTGCCTGCAAGGGTCTTTAGGCTTCCGTAGGGGCTGGTAGGGTTCCATAAAGTTCCGTGGGTTCCTGCAGAGTTCTGCAAGTGCCCGCAAGGGCCTGTAGGGGGCCCACAGTGTTTCTGCCAGGTTCCGTAGAGTTCCGTAGGGACCATATTTTTCTGTAGTGGCTGGTAGTATTCTGTAGGGGTCTGTAGGGTTCCGTAGGCGCCTGCAGTGTTCTGTAGGAGCCCATAGGGTTTTAGTGAGGTTCCGTTGTGTTGCTAAGGGTCTTGTAGAGTGCTGTCGGGTCCTGGAGTATTCTGTAGGGTTCCAGAGGGCCTCGTAGGGTTCCATCGAAATCTGAAGGGTTCCCTAGGGGCCCATAGAGTCCCGTAGATTTCCGTAGGGGCCTGTAGGGTTGTGTAAGTGCCCGCAGGGGTTGGTAGGAGCTTGTAGGGTGCCATATGTTTCCGGAGGGTTGTGTAGGGTTCCGTAGGGGCCTGTGGTGTTCCCTAGGGGCCTGTAGAGTCTCGTACAGTTCCGTAGGGTCCTGTAGGTTTCCATAAGCGCCCGCAGAGGTCTGAAGGGGCCCGTACTGTTCCGTAAGGATCCATAGGGCTCCGTAGAGCTTCGTAGGTTCCCTAGAGGCCTCTGGAGTACCGCAGGAGCCAGTAGTGTTCCCTAGGGTCCTCTAGGGTTGAGTAAGTGCCTGCAGGAGTCTGTAGGAATCCGTGGGATTCTGTAAGGTTCTGGAGGGTTCTGCAGGGTTCCGTAGGGGCCCGTAGAGTTCCATAGTGGCTGGTAAAGTTCCCTAGGGCCCTGTACCGTTCCGTAACTGCCTGCAAGGGTCTTTAGGCTTCCGTAGGGGCTGGTAGGGTTCCATAAAGTTCCGTGGGTTCCTGCAGAGTTCTGCAAGTGCCCGCAAGGGCCTGTAGGGGGCCCACAGTGTTTCTGCCAGGTTCCGTAGAGTTCCGTAGGGACCATATTTTTCTGTAGTGGCTGGTAGTATTCTGTAGGGGTCTGTAGGGTTCCGTAGGCGCCTGCAGTGTTCTGTAGGAGCCCATAGGGTTTTAGTGAGGTTCCGTTGTGTTGCTAAGGGTCTTGTAGAGTGCTGTCGGGTCCTGGAGTATTCTGTAGGGTTCCAGAGGGCCTCGTAGGGTTCCATCGAAATCTGAAGGGTTCCCTAGGGGCCCATAGAGTCCCGTAGATTTCCGTAGGGGCCTGTAGGGTTGTGTAAGTGCCCGCAGGGGTTGGTAGGAGCTTGTAGGGTTCCATAAGTTTCCGGAGGGTTGTGTAGGGTTCCGTAGGGGCCTGTGGTGTTCCCTAGGGGCCTGTAGAGTCTCGTACAGTTCCGTAGGGTCCTGTAGGTTTCCATAAGCGCCCGCAGAGGTCTGAAGGGGCCCGTACTGTTCCGTAAGGATCCATAGGGTTCCGTAGAGCTTCGTAGGTTCCCTAGAGGCCTCTGGAGTACCGCAGGAGCCAGTAGTGTTCCGTAGGGTCCTCTAGGGTTGAGTAAGTGCCTGCAGGAGTCTGTAGGAATCCGTGGGATTCTGTAAGGTTCTGGAGGGTTCTGCAGGGTTCCGTAGGGGCCCGTAGAGTTCCATAGTGGCTGGTAAAGTTCCCTAGGGCCCTGTACCGTTCCGTAACTGCCTGCAAGGGTCTTTAGGCTTCCGTAGGGGCTGGTAGGGTTCCATAAAGTTCCGTGGGTTCCTGCAGAGTTCTGCAAGTGCCCGCAAGGGCCTGTAGGGGGCCCACAGTGTTTCTGCCAGGTTCCATAGAGTTCCGTAGGGACCATATTTTTCTGTAGTGGCTGGTAGTATTCTGTAGGGGTCTGTAGGGTTCCGTAGGCGCCTGCAGTGTTCTGTAGGAGCCCATAGGGTTTTAGTGAGGTTCCGTTGTGTTGCTAAGGGTCTTGTAGAGTGCTGTCGGGTCCTGGAGTATTCTGTAGGGTTCCAGAGGGGCTCATAGGGTTCCATCGAAATCTATAGGGTTCCCTAGGGGCCCATAGAGTCCCGTAGATTTCCGTAGGGACCTGTAGGGTTGTGTAAGTGACCGCAGAAGTCTCTAGGAGTCTGTGGATTCTGTAAGGTTCCGCAGGGTTCTGCAGGGTTCCGTAGGGGCCCGTAGAGTTCCGTAGTGGCTGGTAAAGTTCCGTAGGGCCCTGTGGGGTTCTGTATGGACCTGTAGGGTTCCGTAGGGGCCTGCAGGGTTCCGTAAGTGCCCGCAGGTGTCTGTAGGGTTCCGTAGGGGTCTGTAGGGTTCCGTAGGCACCTGCAGTGTTCTGTAGGAGCCCATAGGGTTTTAGTGAGGTTCCGTTGTGTTGCTAAGGGTCTTGTAGAGTGCTGTCGGGTCCTGGAGTATTCTGTAGGGTTCCAGAGGGCCTCATAGGGTTCCATCGAAATCTATAGGGTTCCCTAGGGGCCCATAGAGTCCCATAGATTTCCGTAGGGGCCTGTAGGGTTGTGTAAGTGCCCGCAGGGGTTGGTAGGAGCTTGTAGGGTTCTATAAGTTTCCAGAGGGCTGTGTAGGGTTCCGTAGGGGCCTGTGGTGTTCCCTAGGGGCCTGTAGAGTCTCGTACAGTTCCGTAGGGTCCTGTAGGTTTCCATAAGTGCCCGCAGAGGTCTGAAGGGGCCCGTACTGTTCCGTAAGGATCCATAGGGCTCCGTAGAGCTTCGTAGGTTCCCTAGAGGCCTCTGGAGTACCGCAGGAGCCAGTAGTGTTCCCTAGGGTCCTCTAGGGTTGAGTAAGTGCCTGCAGGAGTCTGTAGGAATCCGTGGGATTCTGTAAGGTTCTGGAGGGTTCTGCAGGGTTCCGTAGGGGCCCGTAGAGTTCCATAGTGGCTGGTAAAGTTCCCTAGGGCCCTGTACCGTTCCGTAACTGCCTGCAAGGGTCTTTAGGCTTCCGTAGGGGCTGGTAGGGTTCCATAAAGTTCCGTGGGTTCCTGCAGAGTTCTGCAAGTGCCCGCAAGGGCCTGTAGGGGGCCCACAGTGTTTCTGCCAGGTTCCGTAGAGTTCCGTAGGGACCATATTTTTCTGTAGTGGCTGGTAGTATTCTGTAGGGGTCTGTAGGGTTCCGTAGGCGCCTGCAGTGTTCTGTAGGAGCCCATAGGGTTTTAGTGAGGTTCCGTTGTGTTGCTAAGGGTCTTGTAGAGTGCTGTCGGGTCCTGGAGTATTCTGTAGGGTTCCAGAGGGGCTCGTAGGGTTCCATCGAAATCTATAGGGTTCCCTAGGGGCCCATAGAGTCCCGTAGATTTCCGTAGGGACCTGTAGGGTTGTGTAAGTGACCGCAGAAGTCTCTAGGAGTCTGTGGATTCTGTAAGGTTCCGCAGGGTTCTGCAGGGTTCCGTAGGGGCCCGTAGAGTTCCGTAGTGGCTGGTAAAGTTCCGTAGGGCCCTGTGGGGTTCTGTATGGACCTGTAGGGTTCCGTAGGGGCCTGCAGGGTTCCGTAAGTGCCCGCAGGTGTCTGTAGGGTTCCGTAGGGGTCTGTAGGGTTCCGTAGGCACCTGCAGTGTTCTGTAGGAGCCCATAGGGTTTTAGTGAGGTTCCGTTGTGTTGCTAAGGGTCTTGTAGAGTGCTGTCGGGTCCTGGAGTATTCTGTAGGGTTCCAGAGGGCCTCATAGGGTTCCATCGAAATCTATAGGGTTCCCTAGGGGCCCATAGAGTCCCATAGATTTCCGTAGGGGCCTGTAGGGTTGTGTAAGTGCCCGCAGGGGTTGGTAGGAGCTTGTAGGGTTCCATAAGTTTCCAGAGGGCTGTGTAGGGTTCCGTAGGGGCCTGTGGTGTTCCCTAGGGGCCTGTAGAGTCTCGTACAGTTCCGTAGGGTCCTGTAGGTTTCCATAAGTGCCCGCAGAGGTCTGAAGGGGCCCGTACTGTTCCGTAAGGATCCATAGGGCTCCGTAGAGCTTCGTAGGTTCCCTAGAGGCCTCTGGAGTACCGCAGGAGCCAGTAGTGTTCCCTAGGGTCCTCTAGGGTTGAGTAAGTGCCTGCAGGAGTCTGTAGGAATCCGTGGGATTCTGTAAGGTTCTGGAGGGTTCTGCAGGGTTCCGTAGGGGCCCGTAGAGTTCCATAGTGGCTGGTAAAGTTCCCTAGGGCCCTGTACCGTTCCGTAACTGCCTGCAAGGGTCTTTAGGCTTCCGTAGGGGCTGGTAGGGTTCCATAAAGTTCCGTGGGTTCCTGCAGAGTTCTGCAAGTGCCCGCAAGGGCCTGTAGGGGGCCCACAGTGTTTCTGCCAGGTTCCGTAGAGTTCCGTAGGGACCATATTTTTCTGTAGTGGCTGGTAGTATTCTGTAGGGGTCTGTAGGGTTCCGTAGGCGCCTGCAGTGTTCTGTAGGAGCCCATAGGGTTTTAGTGAGGTTCCGTTGTGTTGCTAAGGGTCTTGTAGAGTGCTGTCGGGTCCTGGAGTATTCTGTAGGGTTCCAGAGGGGCTCGTAGGGTTCCATCGAAATCTATAGGGTTCCCTAGGGGCCCATAGAGTCCCGTAGATTTCCGTAGGGACCTGTAGGGTTGTGTAAGTGACCGCAGAAGTCTCTAGGAGTCTGTGGATTCTGTAAGGTTCCGCAGGGTTCTGCAGGGTTCCGTAGGGGCCCGTAGAGTTCCGTAGTGGCTGGTAAAGTTCCGTAGGGCCCTGTGGGGTTCTGTATGGACCTGTAGGGTTCCGTAGGGGCCTGCAGGGTTCCGTAAGTGCCCGCAGGTGTCTGTAGGGTTCCGTAGGGGTCTGTAGGGTTCCGTAGGCACCTGCAGTGTTCTGTAGGAGCCCATAGGGTTTTAGTGAGGTTCCGTTGTGTTGCTAAGGGTCTTGTAGAGTGCTGTCGGGTCCTGGAGTATTCTGTAGGGTTCCAGAGGGCCTCATAGGGTTCCATCGAAATCTATAGGGTTCCCTAGGGGCCCATAGAGTCCCATAGATTTCCGTAGGGGCCTGTAGGGTTGTGTAAGTGCCCGCAGGGGTTGGTAGGAGCTTGTAGGGTTCCATAAGTTTCCAGAGGGCTGTGTAGGGTTCCGTAGGGGCCTGTGGTGTTCCCTAGGGGCCTGTAGAGTCTCGTACAGTTCCGTAGGGTCCTGTAGGTTTCCATAAGTGCCCGCAGAGGTCTGAAGGGGCCCGTACTGTTCCGTAAGGATCCATAGGGCTCCGTAGAGCTTCGTAGGTTCCCTAGAGGCCTCTGGAGTACCGCAGGAGCCAGTAGTGTTCCCTAGGGTCCTCTAGGGTTGAGTAAGTGCCTGCAGGAGTCTGTAGGAATCCGTGGGATTCTGTAAGGTTCTGGAGGGTTCTGCAGGGTTCCGTAGGGGCCCGTAGAGTTCCATAGTGGCTGGTAAAGTTCCCTAGGGCCCTGTACCGTTCCGTAACTGCCTGCAAGGGTCTTTAGGCTTCCGTAGGGGCTGGTAGGGTTCCATAAAGTTCCGTGGGTTCCTGCAGAGTTCTGCAAGTGCCCGCAAGGGCCTGTAGGGGGCCCACAGTGTTTCTGCCAGGTTCCGTAGAGTTCCGTAGGGACCATATTTTTCTGTAGTGGCTGGTAGTATTCTGTAGGGGTCTGTAGGGTTCCGTAGGCGCCTGCAGTGTTCTGTAGGAGCCCATAGGGTTTTAGTGAGGTTCCGTTGTGTTGCTAAGGGTCTTGTAGAGTGCTGTCGGGTCCTGGAGTATTCTGTAGGGTTCCAGAGGGGCTCGTAGGGTTCCATCGAAATCTATAGGGTTCCCTAGGGGCCCATAGAGTCCCGTAGATTTCCGTAGGGACCTGTAGGGTTGTGTAAGTGACCGCAGAAGTCTCTAGGAGTCTGTGGATTCTGTAAGGTTCCGCAGGGTTCTGCAGGGTTCCGTAGGGGCCCGTAGAGTTCCGTAGTGGCTGGTAAAGTTCCGTAGGGCCCTGTGGGGTTCTGTATGGACCTGTAGGGTTCCGTAGGGGCCTGCAGGGTTCCGTAAGTGCCCGCAGGTGTCTGTAGGGTTCCGTAGGGGTCTGTAGGGTTCCGTAGGCACCTGCAGTGTTCTGTAGGAGCCCATAGGGTTTTAGTGAGGTTCCGTTGTGTTGCTAAGGGTCTTGTAGAGTGCTGTCGGGTCCTGGAGTATTCTGTAGGGTTCCAGAGGGCCTCATAGGGTTCCATCGAAATCTATAGGGTTCCCTAGGGGCCCATAGAGTCCCGTAGATTTCCGTAGGGGCCTGTAGGGTTGTGTAAGTGCCCGCAGGGGTTGGTAGGAGCTTGTAGGGTTCCATAAGTTTCCAGAGGGTTGTGTAGGGTTCCGTAGGGGCCTGTGGTGTTCCCTAGGGGCCTGTAGAGTCTCGTACAGTTCCGTAGGGTCCTGTAGGTTTCCATAAGTGCCCGCAGAGGTCTGAAGGGGCCCGTACTGTTCCGTAAGGATCCATAGGGCTCCGTAGAGCTTCGTAGGTTCCCTAGAGGCCTCTGGAGTACCGCAGGAGCCAGCAGTGTTCCGTAGGGTCCTCTAGGGTTGAGTAAGTGCCCGCAGGAGTCTGTAGGAATCCGTGGGATTCTGTAAGGTTCTGGAGGGTTCTGCAGGGTTTTGTAGGGGCCCGTAGAGTTCCATAGTGGCTGGTAAAGTTCCCTAGGGCCCTGTACCGTTCCGTAACTGCCTGCAAGGGTCTTTAGGCTTCCGTAGGGGCTGGTAGGGTTCCATAAAGTTCCGTGGGTTCCTGCAGAGTTCTGCAAGTGCCCGCAAGGGCCTGTAGGGGGCCCACAGTGTTTCTGCCAGGTTCCGTAGAGTTCCGTAGGGACCATATTTTTCTGTAGTGGCTGGTAGTATTCTGTAGGGGTCTGTAGGGTTCTGTAGGCGCCTGCAGTGTTCTGTAGGAGCCCATAGGGTTTTAGTGAGGTTCCGTTGTGTTGCTAAGGGTCTTGTAGAGTGCTGTCGGGTCCTGGAGTATTCTGTAGGGTTCCAGAGGGCCTCGTAGGGTTCCATCGAAATCTGAAGGGTTCCCTAGGGGCCCATAGAGTCCCGTAGATTTCCGTAGGGGCCTGTAGGGTTGTGTAAGTGCCCGCAGGGGTTGGTAGGAGCTTGTAGGGTTCCATAAGTTTCCGGAGGGTTGTGTAGGGTTCCGTAGGGGCCTGTGGTGTTCCCTAGGGGCCTGTAGAGTCTCGTACAGTTCCGTAGGGTCCTGTAGGTTTCCATAAGCGCCCGCAGAGGTCTGAAGGGGCCCGTACTGTTCCGTAAGGATCCATAGGGTTCCGTAGAGCTTCGTAGGTTCCCTAGAGGCCTCTGGAGTACCGCAGGAGCCAGTAGTGTTCCGTAGGGTCCTCTAGGGTTGAGTAAGTGCCTGCAGGAGTCTGTAGGAATCCGTGGGATTCTGTAAGGTTCTGGAGGGTTCTGCAGGGTTCCGTAGGGGCCCGTAGAGTTCCATAGTGGCTGGTAAAGTTCCCTAGGGCCCTGTACCGTTCCGTAACTGCCTGCAAGGGTCTTTAGGCTTCCGTAGGGGCTGGTAGGGTTCCATAAAGTTCCGTGGGTTCCTGCAGAGTTCTGCAAGTGCCCGCAAGGGCCTGTAGGGGGCCCACAGTGTTTCTGCCAGGTTCCGTAGAGTTCCGTAGGGACCATATTTTTCTGTAGTGGCTGGTAGTATTCTGTAGGGGTCTGTAGGGTTCCGTAGGCGCCTGCAGTGTTCTGTAGGAGCCCATAGGGTTTTAGTGAGGTTCCGTTGTGTTGCTAAGGGTCTTGTAGAGTGCTGTCGGGTCCTGGAGTATTCTGTAGGGTTCCAGAGGGCCTCGTAGGGTTCCATCGAAATCTATAGGGTTCCCTAGGGGCCCCTAGAGTCCCGTAGATTTCCGTAGGGACCTGTAGGGTTGTGTAAGTGACCGCAGAAGTCTCTAGGAGTCTGTGGATTCTGTAAGGTTCCGCAGGGTTCTGCAGGGTTCCGTAGGGGCCCGTAGAGTTCCGTAGTGGCTGGTAAAGTTCCGTAGGGCCCTGTGGGGTTCTGTATGGACCTGTAGGGTTCCGTAGGGGCCTGCAGGGTTCCGTAAGTGCCCGCAGGTGTCTGTAGGGTTCCGTAGGGGTCTGTAGGGTTCCGTAGGCACCTGCAGTGTTCTGTAGGAGCCCATAGGGTTTTAGTGAGGTTCCGTTGTGTTGCTAAGGGTCTTGTAGAGTGCTGTCGGGTCCTGGAGTATTCTGTAGGGTTCCAGAGGGCCTCATAGGGTTCCATCGAAATCTATAGGGTTCCCTAGGGGCCCATAGAGTCCCGTAGATTTCCGTAGGGGCCTGTAGGGTTGTGTAAGTGCCCGCAGGGGTTGGTAGGAGCTTGTAGGGTGCCATATGTTTCCGGAGGGTTGTGTAGGGTTCCGTAGGGGCCTGTGGTGTTCCCTAGGGGCCTGTAGAGTCTCGTACAGTTCCGTAGGGTCCTGTAGGTTTCCATAAGCGCCCGCAGAGGTCTGAAGGGGCCCGTACTGTTCCGTAAGGATCCATAGGGTTCCGTAGAGCTTCGTAGGTTCCCTAGAGGCCTCTGGAGTACCGCAGGAGCCAGCAGTGTTCCGTAGGGTCCTCTAGGGTTGAGTAAGTGCCCGCAGGAGTCTGTAGGAATCCGTGGGATTCTGTAAGGTTCTGGAGGGTTCTGCAGGGTTTTGTAGGGGCCCGTAGAGTTCCATAGTGGCTGGTAAAGTTCCCTAGGGCCCTGTACCGTTCCGTAACTGCCTGCAAGGGTCTTTAGGCTTCCGTAGGGGCTGGTAGGGTTCCATAAAGTTCCGTGGGTTCCTGCAGAGTTCTGCAAGTGCCCGCAAGGGCCTGTAGGGGGCCCACAGTGTTTCTGCCAGGTTCCGTAGAGTTCCGTAGGGACCATATTTTTCTGTAGTGGCTGGTAGTATTCTGTAGGGGTCTGTAGGGTTCCGTAGGCGCCTGCAGTGTTCTGTAGGAGCCCATAGGGTTTTAGTGAGGTTCCGTTGTGTTGCTAAGGGTCTTGTAGAGTGCTGTCGGGTCCTGGAGTATTCTGTAGGGTTCCAGAGGGCCTCGTAGGGTTCCATCGAAATCTGAAGGGTTCCCTAGGGGCCCATAGAGTCCCGTAGATTTCCGTAGGGGCCTGTAGGGTTGTGTAAGTGCCCGCAGGGGTTGGTAGGAGCTTGTAGGGTTCCATAAGTTTCCAGAGGGTTGTGTAGGGTTCCGTAGGGGCCTGTGGTGTTCCCTAGGGGCCTGTAGAGTCTCGTACAGTTCCGTAGGGTCCTGTAGGTTTCCATAAGTGCCCGCAGAGGTCTGAAGGGGCCCGTACTGTTCCGTAAGGATCCATAGGGCTCCGTAGAGCTTCGTAGGTTCCCTAGAGGCCTCTGGAGTACCGCAGGAGCCAGTAGTGTTCCCTAGGGTCCTCTAGGGTTGAGTAAGTGCCTGCAGGAGTCTGTAGGAATCCGTGGGATTCTGTAAGGTTCTGGAGGGTTCTGCAGGGTTCCGTAGGGGCCCGTAGAGTTCCATAGTGGCTGGTAAAGTTCCCTAGGGCCCTGTACCGTTCCGTAACTGCCTGCAAGGGTCTTTAGGCTTCCGTAGGGGCTGGTAGGGTTCCATAAAGTTCCGTGGGTTCCTGCAGAGTTCTGCAAGTGCCCGCAAGGGCCTGTAGGGGGCCCACAGTGTTTCTGCCAGGTTCCGTAGAGTTCCGTAGGGACCATATTTTTCTGTAGTGGCTGGTAGTATTCTGTAGGGGTCTGTAGGGTTCCGTAGGCGCCTGCAGTGTTCTGTAGGAGCCCATAGGGTTTTAGTGAGGTTCCGTTGTGTTGCTAAGGGTCTTGTAGAGTGCTGTCGGGTCCTGGAGTATTCTGTAGGGTTCCAGAGGGCCTCGTAGGGTTCCATCGAAATCTGAAGGGTTCCCTAGGGGCCCATAGAGTCCCGTAGATTTCCGTAGGGGCCTGTAGGGTTGTGTAAGTGCCCGCAGGGGTTGGTAGGAGCTTGTAGGGTGCCATATGTTTCCGGAGGGTTGTGTAGGGTTCCGTAGGGGCCTGTGGTGTTCCCTAGGGGCCTGTAGAGTCTCGTACAGTTCCGTAGGGTCCTGTAGGTTTCCATAAGCGCCCGCAGAGGTCTGAAGGGGCCCGTACTGTTCCGTAAGGATCCATAGGGCTCCGTAGAGCTTCGTAGGTTCCCTAGAGGCCTCTGGAGTACCGCAGGAGCCAGTAGTGTTCCCTAGGGTCCTCTAGGGTTGAGTAAGTGCCTGCAGGAGTCTGTAGGAATCCGTGGGATTCTGTAAGGTTCTGGAGGGTTCTGCAGGGTTCCGTAGGGGCCCGTAGAGTTCCATAGTGGCTGGTAAAGTTCCCTAGGGCCCTGTACCGTTCCGTAACTGCCTGCAAGGGTCTTTAGGCTTCCGTAGGGGCTGGTAGGGTTCCATAAAGTTCCGTGGGTTCCTGCAGAGTTCTGCAAGTGCCCGCAAGGGCCTGTAGGGGGCCCACAGTGTTTCTGCCAGGTTCCGTAGAGTTCCGTAGGGACCATATTTTTCTGTAGTGGCTGGTAGTATTCTGTAGGGGTCTGTAGGGTTCCGTAGGCGCCTGCAGTGTTCTGTAGGAGCCCATAGGGTTTTAGTGAGGTTCCGTTGTGTTGCTAAGGGTCTTGTAGAGTGCTGTCGGGTCCTGGAGTATTCTGTAGGGTTCCAGAGGGCCTCGTAGGGTTCCATCGAAATCTGAAGGGTTCCCTAGGGGCCCATAGAGTCCCGTAGATTTCCGTAGGGGCCTGTAGGGTTGTGTAAGTGCCCGCAGGGGTTGGTAGGAGCTTGTAGGGTTCCATAAGTTTCCGGAGGGTTGTGTAGGGTTCCGTAGGGGCCTGTGGTGTTCCCTAGGGGCCTGTAGAGTCTCGTACAGTTCCGTAGGGTCCTGTAGGTTTCCATAAGCGCCCGCAGAGGTCTGAAGGGGCCCGTACTGTTCCGTAAGGATCCATAGGGTTCCGTAGAGCTTCGTAGGTTCCCTAGAGGCCTCTGGAGTACCGCAGGAGCCAGTAGTGTTCCGTAGGGTCCTCTAGGGTTGAGTAAGTGCCTGCAGGAGTCTGTAGGAATCCGTGGGATTCTGTAAGGTTCTGGAGGGTTCTGCAGGGTTCCGTAGGGGCCCGTAGAGTTCCATAGTGGCTGGTAAAGTTCCCTAGGGCCCTGTACCGTTCCGTAACTGCCTGCAAGGGTCTTTAGGCTTCCGTAGGGGCTGGTAGGGTTCCATAAAGTTCCGTGGGTTCCTGCAGAGTTCTGCAAGTGCCCGCAAGGGCCTGTAGGGGGCCCACAGTGTTTCTGCCAGGTTCCATAGAGTTCCGTAGGGACCATATTTTTCTGTAGTGGCTGGTAGTATTCTGTAGGGGTCTGTAGGGTTCCGTAGGCGCCTGCAGTGTTCTGTAGGAGCCCATAGGGTTTTAGTGAGGTTCTGTTGTGTTGCTAAGGGTCTTGTAGAGTGCTGTCGGGTCCTGGAGTATTCTGTAGGGTTCCAGAGGGGCTCATAGGGTTCCATCGAAATCTATAGGGTTCCCTAGGGGCCCATAGAGTCCCGTAGATTTCCGTAGGGACCTGTAGGGTTGTGTAAGTGACCGCAGAAGTCTCTAGGAGTCTGTGGATTCTGTAAGGTTCCGCAGGGTTCTGCAGGGTTCCGTAGGGGCCCGTAGAGTTCCGTAGTGGCTGGTAAAGTTCCGTAGGGCCCTGTGGGGTTCTGTATGGACCTGTAGGGTTCCGTAGGGGCCTGCAGGGTTCCGTAAGTGCCCGCAGGTGTCTGTAGGGTTCCGTAGGGGTCTGTAGGGTTCCGTAGGCACCTGCAGTGTTCTGTAGGAGCCCATAGGGTTTTAGTGAGGTTCCGTTGTGTTGCTAAGGGTCTTGTAGAGTGCTGTCGGGTCCTGGAGTATTCTGTAGGGTTCCAGAGGGCCTCATAGGGTTCCATCGAAATCTATAGGGTTCCCTAGGGGCCCATAGAGTCCCATAGATTTCCGTAGGGGCCTGTAGGGTTGTGTAAGTGCCCGCAGGGGTTGGTAGGAGCTTGTAGGGTTCTATAAGTTTCCAGAGGGCTGTGTAGGGTTCCGTAGGGGCCTGTGGTGTTCCCTAGGGGCCTGTAGAGTCTCGTACAGTTCCGTAGGGTCCTGTAGGTTTCCATAAGTGCCCGCAGAGGTCTGAAGGGGCCCGTACTGTTCCGTAAGGATCCATAGGGCTCCGTAGAGCTTCGTAGGTTCCCTAGAGGCCTCTGGAGTACCGCAGGAGCCAGTAGTGTTCCCTAGGGTCCTCTAGGGTTGAGTAAGTGCCTGCAGGAGTCTGTAGGAATCCGTGGGATTCTGTAAGGTTCTGGAGGGTTCTGCAGGGTTCCGTAGGGGCCCGTAGAGTTCCATAGTGGCTGGTAAAGTTCCCTAGGGCCCTGTACCGTTCCGTAACTGCCTGCAAGGGTCTTTAGGCTTCCGTAGGGGCTGGTAGGGTTCCATAAAGTTCCGTGGGTTCCTGCAGAGTTCTGCAAGTGCCCGCAAGGGCCTGTAGGGGGCCCACAGTGTTTCTGCCAGGTTCCGTAGAGTTCCGTAGGGACCATATTTTTCTGTAGTGGCTGGTAGTATTCTGTAGGGGTCTGTAGGGTTCCGTAGGCGCCTGCAGTGTTCTGTAGGAGCCCATAGGGTTTTAGTGAGGTTCCGTTGTGTTGCTAAGGGTCTTGTAGAGTGCTGTCGGGTCCTGGAGTATTCTGTAGGGTTCCAGAGGGGCTCGTAGGGTTCCATCGAAATCTATAGGGTTCCCTAGGGGCCCATAGAGTCCCGTAGATTTCCGTAGGGACCTGTAGGGTTGTGTAAGTGACCGCAGAAGTCTCTAGGAGTCTGTGGATTCTGTAAGGTTCCGCAGGGTTCTGCAGGGTTCCGTAGGGGCCCGTAGAGTTCCGTAGTGGCTGGTAAAGTTCCGTAGGGCCCTGTGGGGTTCTGTATGGACCTGTAGGGTTCCGTAGGGGCCTGCAGGGTTCCGTAAGTGCCCGCAGGTGTCTGTAGGGTTCCGTAGGGGTCTGTAGGGTTCCGTAGGCACCTGCAGTGTTCTGTAGGAGCCCATAGGGTTTTAGTGAGGTTCCGTTGTGTTGCTAAGGGTCTTGTAGAGTGCTGTCGGGTCCTGGAGTATTCTGTAGGGTTCCAGAGGGCCTCATAGGGTTCCATCGAAATCTATAGGGTTCCCTAGGGGCCCATAGAGTCCCATAGATTTCCGTAGGGGCCTGTAGGGTTGTGTAAGTGCCCGCAGGGGTTGGTAGGAGCTTGTAGGGTTCCATAAGTTTCCAGAGGGCTGTGTAGGGTTCCGTAGGGGCCTGTGGTGTTCCCTAGGGGCCTGTAGAGTCTCGTACAGTTCCGTAGGGTCCTGTAGGTTTCCATAAGTGCCCGTAGAGGTCTGAAGGGGCCCGTACTGTTCCGTAAGGATCCATAGGGCTCCGTAGAGCTTCGTAGGTTCCCTAGAGGCCTCTGGAGTACCGCAGGAGCCAGTAGTGTTCCCTAGGGTCCTCTAGGGTTGAGTAAGTGCCTGCAGGAGTCTGTAGGAATCCGTGGGATTCTGTAAGGTTCTGGAGGGTTCTGCAGGGTTCCGTAGGGGCCCGTAGAGTTCCATAGTGGCTGGTAAAGTTCCCTAGGGCCCTGTACCGTTCCGTAACTGCCTGCAAGGGTCTTTAGGCTTCCGTAGGGGCTGGTAGGGTTCCATAAAGTTCCGTGGGTTCCTGCAGAGTTCTGCAAGTGCCCGCAAGGGCCTGTAGGGGGCCCACAGTGTTTCTGCCAGGTTCCGTAGAGTTCCGTAGGGACCATATTTTTCTGTAGTGGCTGGTAGTATTCTGTAGGGGTCTGTAGGGTTCCGTAGGCGCCTGCAGTGTTCTGTAGGAGCCCATAGGGTTTTAGTGAGGTTCCGTTGTGTTGCTAAGGGTCTTGTAGAGTGCTGTCGGGTCCTGGAGTATTCTGTAGGGTTCCAGAGGGGCTCGTAGGGTTCCATCGAAATCTATAGGGTTCCCTAGGGGCCCATAGAGTCCCGTAGATTTCCGTAGGGACCTGTAGGGTTGTGTAAGTGACCGCAGAAGTCTCTAGGAGTCTGTGGATTCTGTAAGGTTCCGCAGGGTTCTGCAGGGTTCCGTAGGGGCCCGTAGAGTTCCGTAGTGGCTGGTAAAGTTCCGTAGGGCCCTGTGGGGTTCTGTATGGACCTGTAGGGTTCCGTAGGGGCCTGCAGGGTTCCGTAAGTGCCCGCAGGTGTCTGTAGGGTTCCGTAGGGGTCTGTAGGGTTCCGTAGGCACCTGCAGTGTTCTGTAGGAGCCCATAGGGTTTTAGTGAGGTTCCGTTGTGTTGCTAAGGGTCTTGTAGAGTGCTGTCGGGTCCTGGAGTATTCTGTAGGGTTCCAGAGGGCCTCATAGGGTTCCATCGAAATCTATAGGGTTCCCTAGGGGCCCATAGAGTCCCATAGATTTCCGTAGGGGCCTGTAGGGTTGTGTAAGTGCCCGCAGGGGTTGGTAGGAGCTTGTAGGGTTCCATAAGTTTCCAGAGGGCTGTGTAGGGTTCCGTAGGGGCCTGTGGTGTTCCCTAGGGGCCTGTAGAGTCTCGTACAGTTCCGTAGGGTCCTGTAGGTTTCCATAAGTGCCCGCAGAGGTCTGAAGGGGCCCGTACTGTTCCGTAAGGATCCATAGGGCTCCGTAGAGCTTCGTAGGTTCCCTAGAGGCCTCTGGAGTACCGCAGGAGCCAGTAGTGTTCCCTAGGGTCCTCTAGGGTTGAGTAAGTGCCTGCAGGAGTCTGTAGGAATCCGTGGGATTCTGTAAGGTTCTGGAGGGTTCTGCAGGGTTCCGTAGGGGCCCGTAGAGTTCCATAGTGGCTGGTAAAGTTCCCTAGGGCCCTGTACCGTTCCGTAACTGCCTGCAAGGGTCTTTAGGCTTCCGTAGGGGCTGGTAGGGTTCCATAAAGTTCCGTGGGTTCCTGCAGAGTTCTGCAAGTGCCCGCAAGGGCCTGTAGGGGGCCCACAGTGTTTCTGCCAGGTTCCGTAGAGTTCCGTAGGGACCATATTTTTCTGTAGTGGCTGGTAGTATTCTGTAGGGGTCTGTAGGGTTCCGTAGGCGCCTGCAGTGTTCTGTAGGAGCCCATAGGGTTTTAGTGAGGTTCCGTTGTGTTGCTAAGGGTCTTGTAGAGTGCTGTCGGGTCCTGGAGTATTCTGTAGGGTTCCAGAGGGGCTCGTAGGGTTCCATCGAAATCTATAGGGTTCCCTAGGGGCCCATAGAGTCCCGTAGATTTCCGTAGGGACCTGTAGGGTTGTGTAAGTGACCGCAGAAGTCTCTAGGAGTCTGTGGATTCTGTAAGGTTCCGCAGGGTTCTGCAGGGTTCCGTAGGGGCCCGTAGAGTTCCGTAGTGGCTGGTAAAGTTCCGTAGGGCCCTGTGGGGTTCTGTATGGACCTGTAGGGTTCCGTAGGGGCCTGCAGGGTTCCGTAAGTGCCCGCAGGTGTCTGTAGGGTTCCGTAGGGGTCTGTAGGGTTCCGTAGGCACCTGCAGTGTTCTGTAGGAGCCCATAGGGTTTTAGTGAGGTTCCGTTGTGTTGCTAAGGGTCTTGTAGAGTGCTGTCGGGTCCTGGAGTATTCTGTAGGGTTCCAGAGGGCCTCATAGGGTTCCATCGAAATCTATAGGGTTCCCTAGGGGCCCATAGAGTCCCATAGATTTCCGTAGGGGCCTGTAGGGTTGTGTAAGTGCCCGCAGGGGTTGGTAGGAGCTTGTAGGGTTCCATAAGTTTCCAGAGGGCTGTGTAGGGTTCCGTAGGGGCCTGTGGTGTTCCCTAGGGGCCTGTAGAGTCTCGTACAGTTCCGTAGGGTCCTGTAGGTTTCCATAAGTGCCCGCAGAGGTCTGAAGGGGCCCGTACTGTTCCGTAAGGATCCATAGGGCTCCGTAGAGCTTCGTAGGTTCCCTAGAGGCCTCTGGAGTACCGCAGGAGCCAGTAGTGTTCCCTAGGGTCCTCTAGGGTTGAGTAAGTGCCTGCAGGAGTCTGTAGGAATCCGTGGGATTCTGTAAGGTTCTGGAGGGTTCTGCAGGGTTCCGTAGGGGCCCGTAGAGTTCCATAGTGGCTGGTAAAGTTCCCTAGGGCCCTGTACCGTTCCGTAACTGCCTGCAAGGGTCTTTAGGCTTCCGTAGGGGCTGGTAGGGTTCCATAAAGTTCCGTGGGTTCCTGCAGAGTTCTGCAAGTGCCCGCAAGGGCCTGTAGGGGGCCCACAGTGTTTCTGCCAGGTTCCGTAGAGTTCCGTAGGGACCATATTTTTCTGTAGTGGCTGGTAGTATTCTGTAGGGGTCTGTAGGGTTCCGTAGGCGCCTGCAGTGTTCTGTAGGAGCCCATAGGGTTTTAGTGAGGTTCCGTTGTGTTGCTAAGGGTCTTGTAGAGTGCTGTCGGGTCCTGGAGTATTCTGTAGGGTTCCAGAGGGGCTCGTAGGGTTCCATCGAAATCTATAGGGTTCCCTAGGGGCCCATAGAGTCCCGTAGATTTCCGTAGGGACCTGTAGGGTTGTGTAAGTGACCGCAGAAGTCTCTAGGAGTCTGTGGATTCTGTAAGGTTCCGCAGGGTTCTGCAGGGTTCCGTAGGGGCCCGTAGAGTTCCGTAGTGGCTGGTAAAGTTCCGTAGGGCCCTGTGGGGTTCTGTATGGACCTGTAGGGTTCCGTAGGGGCCTGCAGGGTTCCGTAAGTGCCCGCAGGTGTCTGTAGGGTTCCGTAGGGGTCTGTAGGGTTCCGTAGGCACCTGCAGTGTTCTGTAGGAGCCCATAGGGTTTTAGTGAGGTTCCGTTGTGTTGCTAAGGGTCTTGTAGAGTGCTGTCGGGTCCTGGAGTATTCTGTAGGGTTCCAGAGGGCCTCATAGGGTTCCATCGAAATCTATAGGGTTCCCTAGGGGCCCATAGAGTCCCGTAGATTTCCGTAGGGGCCTGTAGGGTTGTGTAAGTGCCCGCAGGGGTTGGTAGGAGCTTGTAGGGTTCCATAAGTTTCCAGAGGGTTGTGTAGGGTTCCGTAGGGGCCTGTGGTGTTCCCTAGGGGCCTGTAGAGTCTCGTACAGTTCCGTAGGGTCCTGTAGGTTTCCATAAGTGCCCGCAGAGGTCTGAAGGGGCCCGTACTGTTCCGTAAGGATCCATAGGGCTCCGTAGAGCTTCGTAGGTTCCCTAGAGGCCTCTGGAGTACCGCAGGAGCCAGTAGTGTTCCCTAGGGTCCTCTAGGGTTGAGTAAGTGCCTGCAGGAGTCTGTAGGAATCCGTGGGATTCTGTAAGGTTCTGGAGGGTTCTGCAGGGTTCCGTAGGGGCCCGTAGAGTTCCATAGTGGCTGGTAAAGTTCCCTAGGGCCCTGTACCGTTCCGTAACTGCCTGCAAGGGTCTTTAGGCTTCCGTAGGGGCTGGTAGGGTTCCATAAAGTTCCGTGGGTTCCTGCAGAGTTCTGCAAGTGCCCGCAAGGGCCTGTAGGGGGCCCACAGTGTTTCTGCCAGGTTCCGTAGAGTTCCGTAGGGACCATATTTTTCTGTAGTGGCTGGTAGTATTCTGTAGGGGTCTGTAGGGTTCCGTAGGCGCCTGCAGTGTTCTGTAGGAGCCCATAGGGTTTTAGTGAGGTTCCGTTGTGTTGCTAAGGGTCTTGTAGAGTGCTGTCGGGTCCTGGAGTATTCTGTAGGGTTCCAGAGGGCCTCGTAGGGTTCCATCGAAATCTGAAGGGTTCCCTAGGGGCCCATAGAGTCCCGTAGATTTCCGTAGGGGCCTGTAGGGTTGTGTAAGTGCCCGCAGGGGTTGGTAGGAGCTTGTAGGGTTCCATAAGTTTCCGGAGGGTTGTGTAGGGTTCCGTAGGGGCCTGTGGTGTTCCCTAGGGGCCTGTAGAGTCTCGTACAGTTCCGTAGGGTCCTGTAGGTTTCCATAAGCGCCCGCAGAGGTCTGAAGGGGCCCGTACTGTTCCGTAAGGATCCATAGGGTTCCGTAGAGCTTCGTAGGTTCCCTAGAGGCCTCTGGAGTACCGCAGGAGCCAGTAGTGTTCCGTAGGGTCCTCTAGGGTTGAGTAAGTGCCTGCAGGAGTCTGTAGGAATCCGTGGGATTCTGTAAGGTTCTGGAGGGTTCTGCAGGGTTCCGTAGGGGCCCGTAGAGTTCCATAGTGGCTGGTAAAGTTCCCTAGGGCCCTGTACCGTTCCGTAACTGCCTGCAAGGGTCTTTAGGCTTCCGTAGGGGCTGGTAGGGTTCCATAAAGTTCCGTGGGTTCCTGCAGAGTTCTGCAAGTGCCCGCAAGGGCCTGTAGGGGGCCCACAGTGTTTCTGCCAGGTTCCATAGAGTTCCGTAGGGACCATATTTTTCTGTAGTGGCTGGTAGTATTCTGTAGGGGTCTGTAGGGTTCCGTAGGCACCTGCAGTGTTCTGTAGGAGCCCATAGGGTTTTAGTGAGGTTCCGTTGTGTTGCTAAGGGTCTTGTAGAGTGCTGTCGGGTCCTGGAGTATTCTGTAGGGTTCCAGAGGGGCTCGTAGGGTTCCATCGAAATCTATAGGGTTCCCTAGGGGCCCATAGAGTCCCGTAGATTTCCGTAGGGACCTGTAGGGTTGTGTAAGTGACCGCAGAAGTCTCTAGGAGTCTGTGGATTCTGTAAGGTTCCGCAGGGTTCTGCAGGGTTCCGTAGGGGCCCGTAGAGTTCCGTAGTGGCTGGTAAAGTTCCGTAGGGCCCTGTGGGGTTCTGTATGGACCTGTAGGGTTCCGTAGGGGCCTGCAGGGTTCCGTAAGTGCCCGCAGGTGTCTGTAGGGTTCCGTAGGGGTCTGTAGGGTTCCGTAGGCACCTGCAGTGTTCTGTAGGAGCCCATAGGGTTTTAGTGAGGTTCCGTTGTGTTGCTAAGGGTCTTGTAGAGTGCTGTCGGGTCCTGGAGTATTCTGTAGGGTTCCAGAGGGCCTCATAGGGTTCCATCGAAATCTGAAGGGTTCCCTAGGGGCCCATAGAGTCCCGTAGATTTCCGTAGGGGCCTGTAGGGTTGTGTAAGTGCCCGCAGGGGTTGGTAGGAGCTTGTAGGGTTCCATAAGTTTCCAGAGGGTTGTGTAGGGTTCCGTAGGGGCCTGTGGTGTTCCCTAGGGGCCTGTAGAGTCTCGTACAGTTCCGTAGGGTCCTGTAGGTTTCCATAAGTGCCCGCAGAGGTCTGAAGGGGCCCGTACTGTTCCGTAAGGATCCATAGGGCTCCGTAGAGCTTCGTAGGTTCCCTAGAGGCCTCTGGAGTACCGCAGGAGCCAGTAGTGTTCCGTAGGGTCCTCTAGGGTTGAGTAAGTGCCTGCAGGAGTCTGTAGGAATCCGTGGGATTCTGTAAGGTTCTGGAGGGTTCTGCAGGGTTCCGTAGGGGCCCGTAGAGTTCCATAGTGGCTGGTAAAGTTCCCTAGGGCCCTGTACCGTTCCGTAACTGCCTGCAAGGGTCTTTAGGCTTCCGTAGGGGCTGGTAGGGTTCCATAAAGTTCCGTGGGTTCCTGCAGAGTTCTGCAAGTGCCCGCAAGGGCCTGTAGGGGGCCCACAGTGTTTCTGCCAGGTTCCGTAGAGTTCCGTAGGGACCATATTTTTCTGTAGTGGCTGGTAGTATTCTGTAGGGGTCTGTAGGGTTCCGTAGGCGCCTGCAGTGTTCTGTAGGAGCCCATAGGGTTTTAGTGAGGTTCCGTTGTGTTGCTAAGGGTCTTGTAGAGTGCTGTCGGGTCCTGGAGTATTCTGTAGGGTTCCAGAGGGCCTCGTAGGGTTCCATCGAAATCTGAAGGGTTCCCTAGGGGCCCATAGAGTCCCGTAGATTTCCGTAGGGGCCTGTAGGGTTGTGTAAGTGCCCGCAGAAGTCTGTAGGAGTCTGTGGGATTCTGTAAGGTTCCGGAGGGTTCTGCAGGGTTCCGTAGGGACCCGTAGAGTTCCGTAGTGGCTGGTAAAGTTCCGTAGGGCCCTGTGGGGTTCTGTATGGACCTGTAGGGTTCCGTAGGGGCCTGCAGGGTTCCGTAAGTGCCCGCAGGTGTCTGTAGGGTTCCGTAGGGGTCTGTAGGGTTCCGTAGGCACCTGCAGTGTTCTGTAGGAGCCCATAGGGTTTTAGTGAGGTTCCGTTGTGTTGCTAAGGGTCTTGTAGAGTGCTGTCGGGTCCTGGAGTATTCTGTAGGGTTCCAGAGGGGCTGGTAGGGTTCCGTCGAAATCTGTAGGGTTCCCTAGGGGCCCGTAGACTCCCGTAGATTTCCGTAGGGGCCTGTAGGGTTGTGTAAGTGCCCGCAGGGGTTGGTAGGAGCTTGTAGGGTGCCATATGTTTCCGGAGGGTTGTGTAGGGTTCCGTAGGGGCCTGTGGTGTTCCCTAGGGGCCTGTAGAGTCTCGTACAGTTCCGTAGGGTCCTGTAGGTTTCCATAAGCGCCCGCAGAGGTCTGAAGGGGCCCGTACTGTTCCGTAAGGATCCATAGGGTTCCGTAGAGCTTCGTAGGTTCCCTAGAGGCCTCTGGAGTACCGCAGGAGCCAGCAGTGTTCCGTAGGGTCCTCTAGGGTTGAGTAAGTGCCCGCAGGAGTCTGTAGGAATCCGTGGGATTCTGTAAGGTTCTGGAGGGTTCTGCAGGGTTTTGTAGGGGCCCGTAGAGTTCCATAGTGGCGGGTAAAGTTCCCTAGGGCCCTGTACCGTTCCGTAACTGCCTGCAAGGGTCTTTAGGCTTCCGTAGGGGCTGGTAGGGTTCCATAAAGTTCCGTGGGTTCCTGCAGAGTTCTGCAAGTGCCCGCAAGGGCCTGTAGGGGGCCCACAGTGTTTCTGCCAGGTTCCGTAGAGTTCCGTAGGGACCATATTTTTCTGTAGTGGCTGGTAGTATTCTGTAGGGGTCTGTAGGGTTCCGTAGGCGCCTGCAGTGTTCTGTAGGAGCCCATAGGGTTTTAGTGAGGTTCCGTTGTGTTGCTAAGGGTCTTGTAGAGTGCTGTCGGGTCCTGGAGTATTCTGTAGGGTTCCAGAGGGCCTCGTAGGGTTCCATCGAAATCTGAAGGGTTCCCTAGGGGCCCATAGAGTCCCGTAGATTTCCGTAGGGGCCTGTAGGGTTGTGTAAGTGCCCGCAGGGGTTGGTAGGAGCTTGTAGGGTTCCATAAGTTTCCGGAGGGTTGTGTAGGGTTCCGTAGGGGCCTGTGGTGTTCCCTAGGGGCCTGTAGAGTCTCGTACAGTTCCGTAGGGTCCTGTAGGTTTCCATAAGCGCCCGCAGAGGTCTGAAGGGGCCCGTACTGTTCCGTAAGGATCCATAGGGTTCCGTAGAGCTTCGTAGGTTCCCTAGAGGCCTCTGGAGTACCGCAGGAGCCAGTAGTGTTCCGTAGGGTCCTCTAGGGTTGAGTAAGTGCCTGCAGGAGTCTGTAGGAATCCGTGGGATTCTGTAAGGTTCTGGAGGGTTCTGCAGGGTTCCGTAGGGGCCCGTAGAGTTCCATAGTGGCTGGTAAAGTTCCCTAGGGCCCTGTACCGTTCCGTAACTGCCTGCAAGGGTCTTTAGGCTTCCGTAGGGGCTGGTAGGGTTCCATAAAGTTCCGTGGGTTCCTGCAGAGTTCTGCAAGTGCCCGCAAGGGCCTGTAGGGGGCCCACAGTGTTTCTGCCAGGTTCCATAGAGTTCCGTAGGGACCATATTTTTCTGTAGTGGCTGGTAGTATTCTGTAGGGGTCTGTAGGGTTCCGTAGGCGCCTGCAGTGTTCTGTAGGAGCCCATAGGGTTTTAGTGAGGTTCCGTTGTGTTGCTAAGGGTCTTGTAGAGTGCTGTCGGGTCCTGGAGTATTCTGTAGGGTTCCAGAGGGGCTCGTAGGGTTCCATCGAAATCTATAGGGTTCCCTAGGGGCCCATAGAGTCCCGTAGATTTCCGTAGGGACCTGTAGGGTTGTGTAAGTGACCGCAGAAGTCTCTAGGAGTCTGTGGATTCTGTAAGGTTCCGCAGGGTTCTGCAGGGTTCCGTAGGGGCCCGTAGAGTTCCGTAGTGGCTGGTAAAGTTCCGTAGGGCCCTGTGGGGTTCTGTATGGACCTGTAGGGTTCCGTAGGGGCCTGCAGGGTTCCGTAAGTGCCCGCAGGTGTCTGTAGGGTTCCGTAGGGGTCTGTAGGGTTCCGTAGGCACCTGCAGTGTTCTGTAGGAGCCCATAGGGTTTTAGTGAGGTTCCGTTGTGTTGCTAAGGGTCTTGTAGAGTGCTGTCGGGTCCTGGAGTATTCTGTAGGGTTCCAGAGGGCCTCATAGGGTTCCATCGAAATCTATAGGGTTCCCTAGGGGCCCATAGAGTCCCGTAGATTTCCGTAGGGGCCTGTAGGGTTGTGTAAGTGCCCGCAGGGGTTGGTAGGAGCTTGTAGGGTTCCATAAGTTTCCAGAGGGCTGTGTAGGGTTCCGTAGGGGCCTGTGGTGTTCCCTAGGGGCCTGTAGAGTCTCGTACAGTTCCGTAGGGTCCTGTAGGTTTCCATAAGTGCCCGCAGAGGTCTGAAGGGGCCCGTACTGTTCCGTAAGGATCCATAGGGCTCCGTAGAGCTTCGTAGGTTCCCTAGAGGCCTCTGGAGTACCGCAGGAGCCAGTAGTGTTCCGTAGGGTCCTCTAGGGTTGAGTAAGTGCCTGCAGGAGTCTGTAGGAATCCGTGGGATTCTGTAAGGTTCTGGAGGGTTCTGCAGGGTTCCGTAGGGGCCCGTAGAGTTCCATAGTGGCTGGTAAAGTTCCCTAGGGCCCTGTACCGTTCCGTAACTGCCTGCAAGGGTCTTTAGGCTTCCGTAGGGGCTGGTAGGGTTCCATAAAGTTCCGTGGGTTCCTGCAGAGTTCTGCAAGTGCCCGCAAGGGCCTGTAGGGGGCCCACAGTGTTTCTGCCAGGTTCCGTAGAGTTCCGTAGGGACCATATTTTTCTGTAGTGGCTGGTAGTATTCTGTAGGGGTCTGTAGGGTTCCGTAGGCGCCTGCAGTGTTCTGTAGGAGCCCATAGGGTTTTAGTGAGGTTTCGTTGTGTTGCTAAGGGTCTTGTAGAGTGCTGTCGGGTCCTGGAGTATTCTGTAGGGTTCCAGAGGGGCTCGTAGGGTTCCATCGAAATCTATAGGGTTCCCTAGGGGCCCATAGAGTCCCGTAGATTTCCGTAGGGACCTGTAGGATTGTGTAAGTGACCGCAGAAGTCTCTAGGAGTCTGTGGATTCTGTAAGGTTCCGCAGGGTTCTGCAGGGTTCCGTAGGGGCCCGTAGAGTTCCGTAGTGGCTGGTAAAGTTCCGTAGGGCCCTGTGGGGTTCTGTATGGACCTGTAGGGTTCCGTAGGGGCCTGCAGGGTTCCGTAAGTGCCCGCAGGTGTCTGTAGGGTTCCGTAGGGGTCTGTAGGGTTCCGTAGGCACCTGCAGTGTTCTGTAGGAGCCCATAGGGTTTTAGTGAGGTTCCGTTGTGTTGCTAAGGGTCTTGTAGAGTGCTGTCGGGTCCTGGAGTATTCTGTAGGGTTCCAGAGGGGCTGGTAGGGTTCCGTCGAAATCTGAAGGGTTCCCTAGGGGCCCGTAGAGTCCCGTAGATTTCCGTAGGGGCCTGTAGGGTTGTGTAAGTGCCCGCAGGGGTTGGTAGGAGCTTGTAGGGTGCCATATGTTTCCGGAGGGTTGTGTAGGGTTCCGTAGGGGCCTGTGGTGTTCCCTAGGGGCCTGTAGAGTCTCGTACAGTTCCGTAGGGTCCTGTAGGTTTCCATAAGCGCCCGCAGAGGTCTGAAGGGGCCCGTACTGTTCCGTAAGGATCCATAGGGTTCCGTAGAGCTTCGTAGGTTCCCTAGAGGCCTCTGGAGTACCGCAGGAGCCAGCAGTGTTCCGTAGGGTCCTCTAGGGTTGAGTAAGTGCCCGCAGGAGTCTGTAGGAATCCGTGGGATTCTGTAAGGTTCTGGAGGGTTCTGCAGGGTTTTGTAGGGGCCCGTAGAGTTCCATAGTGGCGGGTAAAGTTCCCTAGGGCCCTGTACCGTTCCGTAACTGCCTGCAAGGGTCTTTAGGCTTCCGTAGGGGCTGGTAGGGTTCCATAAAGTTCCGTGGGTTCCTGCAGAGTTCTGCAAGTGCCCGCAAGGGCCTGTAGGGGGCCCACAGTGTTTCTGCCAGGTTCCGTAGAGTTCCGTAGGGACCATATTTTTCTGTAGTGGCTGGTAGTATTCTGTAGGGGTCTGTAGGGTTCCGTAGGCGCCTGCAGTGTTCTGTAGGAGCCCATAGGGTTTTAGTGAGGTTCCGTTGTGTTGCTAAGGGTCTTGTAGAGTGCTGTCGGGTCCTGGAGTATTCTGTAGGGTTCCAGAGGGCCTCGTAGGGTTCCATCGAAATCTGAAGGGTTCCCTAGGGGCCCATAGAGTCCCGTAGATTTCCGTAGGGGCCTGTAGGGTTGTGTAAGTGCCCGCAGGGGTTGGTAGGAGCTTGTAGGGTTCCATAAGTTTCCAGAGGGTTGTGTAGGGTTCCGTAGGGGCCTGTGGTGTTCCCTAGGGGCCTGTAGAGTCTCGTACAGTTCCGTAGGGTCCTGTAGGTTTCCATAAGTGCCCGCAGAGGTCTGAAGGGGCCCGTACTGTTCCGTAAGGATCCATAGGGCTCCATAGAGCTTCGTAGGTTCCCTAGAGGCCTCTGGAGTACCGCAGGAGCCAGTAGTGTTCCGTAGGGTCCTCTAGGGTTGAGTAAGTGCCTGCAGGAGTCTGTAGGAATCCGTGGGATTCTGTAAGGTTCTGGAGGGTTCTGCAGGGTTTTGTAGGGGCCCGTAGAGTTCCATAGTGGCTGGTAAAGTTCCCTAGGGCCCTGTACCGTTCCGTAACTGCCTGCAAGGGTCTTTAGGCTTCCGTAGGGGCTGGTAGGGTTCCATAAAGTTCCGTGGGTTCCTGCAGAGTTCTGCAAGTGCCCGCAAGGGCCTGTAGGGGGCCCACAGTGTTTCTGCCAGGTTCCGTAGAGTTCCGTAGGGACCATATTTTTCTGTAGTGGCTGGTAGTATTCTGTAGGGGTCTGTAGGGTTCCGTAGGTGCCTGCAGTGTTCTGTAGGAGCCCATAGGGTTTTAGTGAGGTTCCGTTGTGTTGCTAAGGGTCTTGTAGAGTGCTGTCGGGTCCTGGAGTATTCTGTAGGGTTCCAGAGGGCCTCGTAGGGTTCCATCGAAATCTGAAGGGTTCCCTAGGGGCCCATAGAGTCCCGTAGATTTCCGTAGGGGCCTGTAGGGTTGTGTAAGTGCCCGCAGGGGTTGGTAGGAGCTTGTAGGGTGCCATATGTTTCCGGAGGGTTGTGTAGGGTTCCGTAGGGGCCTGTGGTGTTCCCTAGGGGCCTGTAGAGTCTCGTACAGTTCCGTAGGGTCCTGTAGGTTTCCATAAGTGCCCGCAGAGGTCTGAAGGGGCCCGTACTGTTCCGTAAGGATCCATAGGGCTCCGTAGAGCTTCGTAGGTTCCCTAGAGGCCTCTGGAGTACCGCAGGAGCCAGTAGTGTTCCCTAGGGTCCTCTAGGGTTGAGTAAGTGCCTGCAGGAGTCTGTAGGAATCCGTGGGATTCTGTAAGGTTCTGGAGGGTTCTGCAGGGTTTTGTAGGGGCCCGTAGAGTTCCATAGTGGCTGGTAAAGTTCCCTAGGGCCCTGTACCGTTCCGTAACTGCCTGCAAGGGTCTTTAGGCTTCCGTAGGGGCTGGTAGGGTTCCATAAAGTTCCGTGGGTTCCTGCAGAGTTCTGCAAGTGCCCGCAAGGGCCTGTAGGGGGCCCACAGTGTTTCTGCCAGGTTCCGTAGAGTTCCGTAGGGACCATATTTTTCTGTAGTGGCTGGTAGTATTCTGTAGGGGTCTGTAGGGTTCCGTAGGCGCCTGCAGTGTTCTGTAGGAGCCCATAGGGTTTTAGTGAGGTTCCGTTGTGTTGCTAAGGGTCTTGTAGAGTGCTGTCGGGTCCTGGAGTATTCTGTAGGGTTCCAGAGGGCCTCGTAGGGTTCCATCGAAATCTGAAGGGTTCCCTAGGGGCCCATAGAGTCCCGTAGATTTCCGTAGGGGCCTGTAGGGTTGTGTAAGTGCCCGCAGGGGTTGGTAGGAGCTTGTAGGGTTCCATAAGTTTCCAGAGGGTTGTGTAGGGTTCCGTAGGGGCCTGTGGTGTTCCCTAGGGGCCTGTAGAGTCTCGTACAGTTCCGTAGGGTCCTGTAGGTTTCCATAAGTGCCCGCAGAGGTCTGAAGGGGCCCGTACTGTTCCGTAAGGATCCATAGGGCTCCATAGAGCTTCGTAGGTTCCCTAGAGGCCTCTGGAGTACCGCAGGAGCCAGTAGTGTTCCGTAGGGTCCTCTAGGGTTGAGTAAGTGCCTGCAGGAGTCTGTAGGAATCCGTGGGATTCTGTAAGGTTCTGGAGGGTTCTGCAGGGTTTTGTAGGGGCCCGTAGAGTTCCATAGTGGCTGGTAAAGTTCCCTAGGGCCCTGTACCGTTCCGTAACTGCCTGCAAGGGTCTTTAGGCTTCCGTAGGGGCTGGTAGGGTTCCATAAAGTTCCGTGGGTTCCTGCAGAGTTCTGCAAGTGCCCGCAAGGGCCTGTAGGGGGCCCACAGTGTTTCTGCCAGGTTCCGTAGAGTTCCGTAGGGACCATATTTTTCTGTAGTGGCTGGTAGTATTCTGTAGGGGTCTGTAGGGTTCCGTAGGCGCCTGCAGTGTTCTGTAGGAGCCCATAGGGTTTTAGTGAGGTTCCGTTGTGTTGCTAAGGGTCTTGTAGAGTGCTGTCGGGTCCTGGAGTATTCTGTAGGGTTCCAGAGGGCCTCGTAGGGTTCCATCGAAATCTGAAGGGTTCCCTAGGGGCCCATAGAGTCCCGTAGATTTCCGTAGGGGCCTGTAGGGTTGTGTAAGTGCCCGCAGGGGTTGGTAGGAGCTTGTAGGGTGCCATATGTTTCCGGAGGGTTGTGTAGGGTTCCGTAGGGGCCTGTGGTGTTCCCTAGGGGCCTGTAGAGTCTCGTACAGTTCCGTAGGGTCCTGTAGGTTTCCATAAGTGCCCGCAGAGGTCTGAAGGGGCCCGTACTGTTCCGTAAGGATCCATAGGGCTCCGTAGAGCTTCGTAGGTTCCCTAGAGGCCTCTGGAGTACCGCAGGAGCCAGTAGTGTTCCCTAGGGTCCTCTAGGGTTGAGTAAGTGCCTGCAGGAGTCTGTAGGAATCCGTGGGATTCTGTAAGGTTCTGGAGGGTTCTGCAGGGTTCCGTAGGGGCCCGTAGAGTTCCATAGTGGCTGGTAAAGTTCCCTAGGGCCCTGTACCGTTCCGTAACTGCCTGCAAGGGTCTTTAGGCTTCCGTAGGGGCTGGTAGGGTTCCATAAAGTTCCGTGGGTTCCTGCAGAGTTCTGCAAGTGCCCGCAAGGGCCTGTAGGGGGCCCACAGTGTTTCTGCCAGGTTCCGTAGAGTTCCGTAGGGACCATATTTTTCTGTAGTGGCTGGTAGTATTCTGTAGGGGTCTGTAGGGTTCCGTAGGCGCCTGCAGTGTTCTGTAGGAGCCCATAGGGTTTTAGTGAGGTTCCGTTGTGTTGCTAAGGGTCTTGTAGAGTGCTGTCGGGTCCTGGAGTATTCTGTAGGGTTCCAGAGGGCCTCGTAGGGTTCCATCGAAATCTGAAGGGTTCCCTAGGGGCCCATAGAGTCCCGTAGATTTCCGTAGGGGCCTGTAGGGTTGTGTAAGTGCCCGCAGGGGTTGGTAGGAGCTTGTAGGGTTCCATAAGTTTCCGGAGGGCTGTGTAGGGTTCCGTAGGGGCCTGTGGTGTTCCCTAGGGGCCTGTAGAGTCTCGTACAGTTCCGTAGGGTCCTGTAGGTTTCCATAAGCGCCCGCAGAGGTCTGAAGGGGCCCGTACTGTTCCGTAAGGATCCATAGGGTTCCGTAGAGCTTCGTAGGTTCCCTAGAGGCCTCTGGAGTACCGCAGGAGCCAGTAGTGTTCCGTAGGGTCCTCTAGGGTTGAGTAAGTGCCTGCAGGAGTCTGTAGGAATCCGTGGGATTCTGTAAGGTTCTGGAGGGTTCTGCAGGGTTCCGTAGGGGCCCGTAGAGTTCCATAGTGGCTGGTAAAGTTCCCTAGGGCCCTGTACCGTTCCGTAACTGCCTGCAAGGGTCTTTAGGCTTCCGTAGGGGCTGGTAGGGTTCCATAAAGTTCCGTGGGTTCCTGCAGAGTTCTGCAAGTGCCCGCAAGGGCCTGTAGGGGGCCCACAGTGTTTCTGCCAGGTTCCATAGAGTTCCGTAGGGACCATATTTTTCTGTAGTGGCTGGTAGTATTCTGTAGGGGTCTGTAGGGTTCCGTAGGCGCCTGCAGTGTTCTGTAGGAGCCCATAGGGTTTTAGTGAGGTTCCGTTGTGTTGCTAAGGGTCTTGTAGAGTGCTGTCGGGTCCTGGAGTATTCTGTAGGGTTCCAGAGGGGCTGGTAGGGTTCCGTCGAAATCTGAAGGGTTCCCTAGGGGCCCGTAGAGTCCCGTAGATTTCCGTAGGGGCCTGTAGGGTTGTGTAAGTGCCCGCAGGGGTTGGTAGGAGCTTGTAGGGTGCCATATGTTTCCGGAGGGTTGTGTAGGGTTCCGTAGGGGCCTGTGGTGTTCCCTAGGGGCCTGTAGAGTCTCGTACAGTTCCGTAGGGTCCTGTAGGTTTCCATAAGCGCCCGCAGAGGTCTGAAGGGGCCCGTACTGTTCCGTAAGGATCCATAGGGTTCCGTAGAGCTTCGTAGGTTCCCTAGAGGCCTCTGGAGTACCGCAGGAGCCAGCAGTGTTCCGTAGGGTCCTCTAGGGTTGAGTAAGTGCCCGCAGGAGTCTGTAGGAATCCGTGGGATTCTGTAAGGTTCTGGAGGGTTCTGCAGGGTTTTGTAGGGGCCCGTAGAGTTCCATAGTGGCGGGTAAAGTTCCCTAGGGCCCTGTACCGTTCCGTAACTGCCTGCAAGGGTCTTTAGGCTTCCGTAGGGGCTGGTAGGGTTCCATAAAGTTCCGTGGGTTCCTGCAGAGTTCTGCAAGTGCCCGCAAGGGCCTGTAGGGGGCCCACAGTGTTTCTGCCAGGTTCCGTAGAGTTCCGTAGGGACCATATTTTTCTGTAGTGGCTGGTAGTATTCTGTAGGGGTCTGTAGGGTTCCGTAGGCGCCTGCAGTGTTCTGTAGGAGCCCATAGGGTTTTAGTGAGGTTCCGTTGTGTTGCTAAGGGTCTTGTAGAGTGCTGTCGGGTCCTGGAGTATTCTGTAGGGTTCCAGAGGGCCTCGTAGGGTTCCATCGAAATCTGAAGGGTTCCCTAGGGGCCCATAGAGTCCCGTAGATTTCCGTAGGGGCCTGTAGGGTTGTGTAAGTGCCCGCAGGGGTTGGTAGGAGCTTGTAGGGTTCCATAAGTTTCCAGAGGGTTGTGTAGGGTTCCGTAGGGGCCTGTGGTGTTCCCTAGGGGCCTGTAGAGTCTCGTACAGTTCCGTAGGGTCCTGTAGGTTTCCATAAGTGCCCGCAGAGGTCTGAAGGGGCCCGTACTGTTCCGTAAGGATCCATAGGGCTCCATAGAGCTTCGTAGGTTCCCTAGAGGCCTCTGGAGTACCGCAGGAGCCAGTAGTGTTCCGTAGGGTCCTCTAGGGTTGAGTAAGTGCCTGCAGGAGTCTGTAGGAATCCGTGGGATTCTGTAAGGTTCTGGAGGGTTCTGCAGGGTTTTGTAGGGGCCCGTAGAGTTCCATAGTGGCTGGTAAAGTTCCCTAGGGCCCTGTACCGTTCCGTAACTGCCTGCAAGGGTCTTTAGGCTTCCGTAGGGGCTGGTAGGGTTCCATAAAGTTCCGTGGGTTCCTGCAGAGTTCTGCAAGTGCCCGCAAGGGCCTGTAGGGGGCCCACAGTGTTTCTGCCAGGTTCCGTAGAGTTCCGTAGGGACCATATTTTTCTGTAGTGGCTGGTAGTATTCTGTAGGGGTCTGTAGGGTTCCGTAGGCGCCTGCAGTGTTCTGTAGGAGCCCATAGGGTTTTAGTGAGGTTCCGTTGTGTTGCTAAGGGTCTTGTAGAGTGCTGTCGGGTCCTGGAGTATTCTGTAGGGTTCCAGAGGGCCTCGTAGGGTTCCATCGAAATCTGAAGGGTTCCCTAGGGGCCCATAGAGTCCCGTAGATTTCCGTAGGGGCCTGTAGGGTTGTGTAAGTGCCCGCAGGGGTTGGTAGGAGCTTGTAGGGTGCCATATGTTTCCGGAGGGTTGTGTAGGGTTCCGTAGGGGCCTGTGGTGTTCCCTAGGGGCCTGTAGAGTCTCGTACAGTTCCGTAGGGTCCTGTAGGTTTCCATAAGTGCCCGCAGAGGTCTGAAGGGGCCCGTACTGTTCCGTAAGGATCCATAGGGCTCCGTAGAGCTTCGTAGGTTCCCTAGAGGCCTCTGGAGTACCGCAGGAGCCAGTAGTGTTCCCTAGGGTCCTCTAGGGTTGAGTAAGTGCCTGCAGGAGTCTGTAGGAATCCGTGGGATTCTGTAAGGTTCTGGAGGGTTCTGCAGGGTTTTGTAGGGGCCCGTAGAGTTCCATAGTGGCTGGTAAAGTTCCCTAGGGCCCTGTACCGTTCCGTAACTGCCTGCAAGGGTCTTTAGGCTTCCGTAGGGGCTGGTAGGGTTCCATAAAGTTCCGTGGGTTCCTGCAGAGTTCTGCAAGTGCCCGCAAGGGCCTGTAGGGGGCCCACAGTGTTTCTGCCAGGTTCCGTAGAGTTCCGTAGGGACCATATTTTTCTGTAGTGGCTGGTAGTATTCTGTAGGGGTCTGTAGGGTTCCGTAGGCGCCTGCAGTGTTCTGTAGGAGCCCATAGGGTTTTAGTGAGGTTCCGTTGTGTTGCTAAGGGTCTTGTAGAGTGCTGTCGGGTCCTGGAGTATTCTGTAGGGTTCCAGAGGGCCTCGTAGGGTTCCATCGAAATCTGAAGGGTTCCCTAGGGGCCCATAGAGTCCCGTAGATTTCCGTAGGGGCCTGTAGGGTTGTGTAAGTGCCCGCAGGGGTTGGTAGGAGCTTGTAGGGTTCCATAAGTTTCCAGAGGGTTGTGTAGGGTTCCGTAGGGGCCTGTGGTGTTCCCTAGGGGCCTGTAGAGTCTCGTACAGTTCCGTAGGGTCCTGTAGGTTTCCATAAGTGCCCGCAGAGGTCTGAAGGGGCCCGTACTGTTCCGTAAGGATCCATAGGGCTCCATAGAGCTTCGTAGGTTCCCTAGAGGCCTCTGGAGTACCGCAGGAGCCAGTAGTGTTCCGTAGGGTCCTCTAGGGTTGAGTAAGTGCCTGCAGGAGTCTGTAGGAATCCGTGGGATTCTGTAAGGTTCTGGAGGGTTCTGCAGGGTTTTGTAGGGGCCCGTAGAGTTCCATAGTGGCTGGTAAAGTTCCCTAGGGCCCTGTACCGTTCCGTAACTGCCTGCAAGGGTCTTTAGGCTTCCGTAGGGGCTGGTAGGGTTCCATAAAGTTCCGTGGGTTCCTGCAGAGTTCTGCAAGTGCCCGCAAGGGCCTGTAGGGGGCCCACAGTGTTTCTGCCAGGTTCCGTAGAGTTCCGTAGGGACCATATTTTTCTGTAGTGGCTGGTAGTATTCTGTAGGGGTCTGTAGGGTTCCGTAGGCGCCTGCAGTGTTCTGTAGGAGCCCATAGGGTTTTAGTGAGGTTCCGTTGTGTTGCTAAGGGTCTTGTAGAGTGCTGTCGGGTCCTGGAGTATTCTGTAGGGTTCCAGAGGGCCTCGTAGGGTTCCATCGAAATCTGAAGGGTTCCCTAGGGGCCCATAGAGTCCCGTAGATTTCCGTAGGGGCCTGTAGGGTTGTGTAAGTGCCCGCAGGGGTTGGTAGGAGCTTGTAGGGTGCCATATGTTTCCGGAGGGTTGTGTAGGGTTCCGTAGGGGCCTGTGGTGTTCCCTAGGGGCCTGTAGAGTCTCGTACAGTTCCGTAGGGTCCTGTAGGTTTCCATAAGTGCCCGCAGAGGTCTGAAGGGGCCCGTACTGTTCCGTAAGGATCCATAGGGCTCCGTAGAGCTTCGTAGGTTCCCTAGAGGCCTCTGGAGTACCGCAGGAGCCAGTAGTGTTCCCTAGGGTCCTCTAGGGTTGAGTAAGTGCCTGCAGGAGTCTGTAGGAATCCGTGGGATTCTGTAAGGTTCTGGAGGGTTCTGCAGGGTTCCGTAGGGGCCCGTAGAGTTCCATAGTGGCTGGTAAAGTTCCCTAGGGCCCTGTACCGTTCCGTAACTGCCTGCAAGGGTCTTTAGGCTTCCGTAGGGGCTGGTAGGGTTCCATAAAGTTCCGTGGGTTCCTGCAGAGTTCTGCAAGTGCCCGCAAGGGCCTGTAGGGGGCCCACAGTGTTTCTGCCAGGTTCCGTAGAGTTCCGTAGGGACCATATTTTTCTGTAGTGGCTGGTAGTATTCTGTAGGGGTCTGTAGGGTTCCGTAGGCGCCTGCAGTGTTCTGTAGGAGCCCATAGGGTTTTAGTGAGGTTCCGTTGTGTTGCTAAGGGTCTTGTAGAGTGCTGTCGGGTCCTGGAGTATTCTGTAGGGTTCCAGAGGGCCTCGTAGGGTTCCATCGAAATCTGAAGGGTTCCCTAGGGGCCCATAGAGTCCCGTAGATTTCCGTAGGGGCCTGTAGGGTTGTGTAAGTGCCCGCAGGGGTTGGTAGGAGCTTGTAGGGTTCCATAAGTTTCCGGAGGGTTGTGTAGGGTTCCGTAGGGGCCTGTGGTGTTCCCTAGGGGCCTGTAGAGTCTCGTACAGTTCCGTAGGGTCCTGTAGGTTTCCATAAGCGCCCGCAGAGGTCTGAAGGGGCCCGTACTGTTCCGTAAGGATCCATAGGGTTCCGTAGAGCTTCGTAGGTTCCCTAGAGGCCTCTGGAGTACCGCAGGAGCCAGTAGTGTTCCGTAGGGTCCTCTAGGGTTGAGTAAGTGCCTGCAGGAGTCTGTAGGAATCCGTGGGATTCTGTAAGGTTCTGGAGGGTTCTGCAGGGTTCCGTAGGGGCCCGTAGAGTTCCATAGTGGCTGGTAAAGTTCCCTAGGGCCCTGTACCGTTCCGTAACTGCCTGCAAGGGTCTTTAGGCTTCCGTAGGGGCTGGTAGGGTTCCATAAAGTTCCGTGGGTTCCTGCAGAGTTCTGCAAGTGCCCGCAAGGGCCTGTAGGGGGCCCACAGTGTTTCTGCCAGGTTCCATAGAGTTCCGTAGGGACCATATTTTTCTGTAGTGGCTGGTAGTATTCTGTAGGGGTCTGTAGGGTTCCGTAGGCGCCTGCAGTGTTCTGTAGGAGCCCATAGGGTTTTAGTGAGGTTCCGTTGTGTTGCTAAGGGTCTTGTAGAGTGCTGTCGGGTCCTGGAGTATTCTGTAGGGTTCCAGAGGGGCTCGTAGGGTTCCATCGAAATCTATAGGGTTCCCTAGGGGCCCATAGAGTCCCGTAGATTTCCGTAGGGACCTGTAGGGTTGTGTAAGTGACCGCAGAAGTCTCTAGGAGTCTGTGGATTCTGTAAGGTTCCGCAGGGTTCTGCAGGGTTCCGTAGGGGCCCGTAGAGTTCCGTAGTGGCTGGTAAAGTTCCGTAGGGCCCTGTGGGGTTCTGTATGGACCTGTAGGGTTCCGTAGGGGCCTGCAGGGTTCCGTAAGTGCCCGCAGGTGTCTGTAGGGTTCCGTAGGGGTCTGTAGGGTTCCGTAGGCACCTGCAGTGTTCTGTAGGAGCCCATAGGGTTTTAGTGAGGTTCCGTTGTGTTGCTAAGGGTCTTGTAGAGTGCTGTCGGGTCCTGGAGTATTCTGTAGGGTTCCAGAGGGGCTGGTAGGGTTCCGTCGAAATCTGAAGGGTTCCCTAGGGGCCCGTAGAGTCCCGTAGATTTCCGTAGGGGCCTGTAGGGTTGTGTAAGTGCCCGCAGGGGTTGGTAGGAGCTTGTAGGGTGCCATATGTTTCCGGAGGGTTGTGTAGGGTTCCGTAGGGGCCTGTGGTGTTCCCTAGGGGCCTGTAGAGTCTCGTACAGTTCCGTAGGGTCCTGTAGGTTTCCATAAGCGCCCGCAGAGGTCTGAAGGGGCCCGTACTGTTCCGTAAGGATCCATAGGGTTCCGTAGAGCTTCGTAGGTTCCCTAGAGGCCTCTGGAGTACCGCAGGAGCCAGCAGTGTTCCGTAGGGTCCTCTAGGGTTGAGTAAGTGCCCGCAGGAGTCTGTAGGAATCCGTGGGATTCTGTAAGGTTCTGGAGGGTTCTGCAGGGTTTTGTAGGGGCCCGTAGAGTTCCATAGTGGCGGGTAAAGTTCCCTAGGGCCCTGTACCGTTCCGTAACTGCCTGCAAGGGTCTTTAGGCTTCCGTAGGGGCTGGTAGGGTTCCATAAAGTTCCGTGGGTTCCTGCAGAGTTCTGCAAGTGCCCGCAAGGGCCTGTAGGGGGCCCACAGTGTTTCTGCCAGGTTCCGTAGAGTTCCGTAGGGACCATATTTTTCTGTAGTGGCTGGTAGTATTCTGTAGGGGTCTGTAGGGTTCCGTAGGCGCCTGCAGTGTTCTGTAGGAGCCCATAGGGTTTTAGTGAGGTTCCGTTGTGTTGCTAAGGGTCTTGTAGAGTGCTGTCGGGTCCTGGAGTATTCTGTAGGGTTCCAGAGGGCCTCGTAGGGTTCCATCGAAATCTGAAGGGTTCCCTAGGGGCCCATAGAGTCCCGTAGATTTCCGTAGGGGCCTGTAGGGTTGTGTAAGTGCCCGCAGGGGTTGGTAGGAGCTTGTAGGGTTCCATAAGTTTCCGGAGGGTTGTGTAGGGTTCCGTAGGGGCCTGTGGTGTTCCCTAGGGGCCTGTAGAGTCTCGTACAGTTCCGTAGGGTCCTGTAGGTTTCCATAAGCGCCCGCAGAGGTCTGAAGGGGCCCGTACTGTTCCGTAAGGATCCATAGGGTTCCGTAGAGCTTCGTAGGTTCCCTAGAGGCCTCTGGAGTACCGCAGGAGCCAGTAGTGTTCCGTAGGGTCCTCTAGGGTTGAGTAAGTGCCTGCAGGAGTCTGTAGGAATCCGTGGGATTCTGTAAGGTTCTGGAGGGTTCTGCAGGGTTCCGTAGGGGCCCGTAGAGTTCCATAGTGGCTGGTAAAGTTCCCTAGGGCCCTGTACCGTTCCGTAACTGCCTGCAAGGGTCTTTAGGCTTCCGTAGGGGCTGGTAGGGTTCCATAAAGTTCCGTGGGTTCCTGCAGAGTTCTGCAAGTGCCCGCAAGGGCCTGTAGGGGGCCCACAGTGTTTCTGCCAGGTTCCATAGAGTTCCGTAGGGACCATATTTTTCTGTAGTGGCTGGTAGTATTCTGTAGGGGTCTGTAGGGTTCCGTAGGCGCCTGCAGTGTTCTGTAGGAGCCCATAGGGTTTTAGTGAGGTTCCGTTGTGTTGCTAAGGGTCTTGTAGAGTGCTGTCGGGTCCTGGAGTATTCTGTAGGGTTCCAGAGGGGCTCGTAGGGTTCCATCGAAATCTATAGGGTTCCCTAGGGGCCCATAGAGTCCCGTAGATTTCCGTAGGGACCTGTAGGGTTGTGTAAGTGACCGCAGAAGTCTCTAGGAGTCTGTGGATTCTGTAAGGTTCCGCAGGGTTCTGCAGGGTTCCGTAGGGGCCCGTAGAGTTCCGTAGTGGCTGGTAAAGTTCCGTAGGGCCCTGTGGGGTTCTGTATGGACCTGTAGGGTTCCGTAGGGGCCTGCAGGGTTCCGTAAGTGCCCGCAGGTGTCTGTAGGGTTCCGTAGGGGTCTGTAGGGTTCCGTAGGCACCTGCAGTGTTCTGTAGGAGCCCATAGGGTTTTAGTGAGGTTCCGTTGTGTTGCTAAGGGTCTTGTAGAGTGCTGTCGGGTCCTGGAGTATTCTGTAGGGTTCCAGAGGGCCTCATAGGGTTCCATCGAAATCTATAGGGTTCCCTAGGGGCCCATAGAGTCCCGTAGATTTCCGTAGGGGCCTGTAGGGTTGTGTAAGTGCCCGCAGGGGTTGGTAGGAGCTTGTAGGGTTCCATAAGTTTCCAGAGGGTTGTGTAGGGTTCCGTAGGGGCCTGTGGTGTTCCCTAGGGGCCTGTAGAGTCTCGTACAGTTCCGTAGGGTCCTGTAGGTTTCCATAAGTGCCCGCAGAGGTCTGAAGGGGCCCGTACTGTTCCGTAAGGATCCATAGGGCTCCGTAGAGCTTCGTAGGTTCCCTAGAGGCCTCTGGAGTACCGCAGGAGCCAGTAGTGTTCCGTAGGGTCCTCTAGGGTTGAGTAAGTGCCTGCAGGAGTCTGTAGGAATCCGTGGGATTCTGTAAGGTTCTGGAGGGTTCTGCAGGGTTCCGTAGGGGCCCGTAGAGTTCCATAGTGGCTGGTAAAGTTCCCTAGGGCCCTGTACCGTTCCGTAACTGCCTGCAAGGGTCTTTAGGCTTCCGTAGGGGCTGGTAGGGTTCCATAAAGTTCCGTGGGTTCCTGCAGAGTTCTGCAAGTGCCCGCAAGGGCCTGTAGGGGGCCCACAGTGTTTCTGCCAGGTTCCGTAGAGTTCCGTAGGGACCATATTTTTCTGTAGTGGCTGGTAGTATTCTGTAGGGGTCTGTAGGGTTCCGTAGGCGCCTGCAGTGTTCTGTAGGAGCCCATAGGGTTTTAGTGAGGTTCCGTTGTGTTGCTAAGGGTCTTGTAGAGTGCTGTCGGGTCCTGGAGTATTCTGTAGGGTTCCAGAGGGCCTCGTAGGGTTCCATCGAAATCTATAGGGTTCCCTAGGGGCCCATAGAGTCCCGTAGATTTCCGTAGGGACCTGTAGGGTTGTGTAAGTGACCGCAGAAGTCTCTAGGAGTCTGTGGATTCTGTAAGGTTCCGCAGGGTTCTGCAGGGTTCCGTAGGGGCCCGTAGAGTTCCGTAGTGGCTGGTAAAGTTCCGTAGGGCCCTGTGGGGTTCTGTATGGACCTGTAGGGTTCCGTAGGGGCCTGCAGGGTTCCGTAAGTGCCCGCAGGTGTCTGTAGGGTTCCGTAGGGGTCTGTAGGGTTCCGTAGGCACCTGCAGTGTTCTGTAGGAGCCCATAGGGTTTTAGTGAGGTTCCGTTGTGTTGCTAAGGGTCTTGTAGAGTGCTGTCGGGTCCTGGAGTATTCTGTAGGGTTCCAGAGGGCCTCATAGGGTTCCATCGAAATCTATAGGGTTCCCTAGGGGCCCATAGAGTCCCGTAGATTTCCGTAGGGGCCTGTAGGGTTGTGTAAGTGCCCGCAGGGGTTGGTAGGAGCTTGTAGGGTTCCATAAGTTTCCAGAGGGTTGTGTAGGGTTCCGTAGGGGCCTGTGGTGTTCCCTAGGGGCCTGTAGAGTCTCGTACAGTTCCGTAGGGTCCTGTAGGTTTCCATAAATGCCCGCAGAGGTCTGAAGGGGCCCGTACTGTTCCGTAAGGATCCATAGGGCTCCGTAGAGCTTCGTAGGTTCCCTAGAGGCCTCTGGAGTACCGCAGGAGCCAGGAGTGTTCCGTAGGGTCCTCTAGGGTTGAGTAAGTGCCTGCAGGAGTCTGTAGGAATCCGTGGGATTCTGTAAGGTTCTGGAGGGTTCTGCAGGGTTCCGTAGGGGCCCGTAGAGTTCCATAGTGGCTGGTAAAGTTCCCTAGGGCCCTGTACCGTTCCGTAACTGCCTGCAAGGGTCTTTAGGCTTCCGTAGGGGCTGGTAGGGTTCCATAAAGTTCCGTGGGTTCCTGCAGAGTTCTGCAAGTGCCCGCAAGGGCCTGTAGGGGGCCCACAGTGTTTCTGCCAGGTTCCGTAGAGTTCCGTAGGGACCATATTTTTCTGTAGTGGCTGGTAGTATTCTGTAGGGGTCTGTAGGGTTCCGTAGGCGCCTGCAGTGTTCTGTAGGAGCCCATAGGGTTTTAGTGAGGTTCCGTTGTGTTGCTAAGGGTCTTGTAGAGTGCTGTCGGGTCCTGGAGTATTCTGTAGGGTTCCAGAGGGCCTCATAGGGTTCCATCGAAATCTATAGGGTTCCCTAGGGGCCCATAGAGTCCCGTAGATTTCCGTAGGGACCTGTAGGGTTGTGTAAGTGTCCGCAGGGGTTGGTAGGAGCTTGTAGGGTTCCATAAGTTTCCAGAGGGTTGTGTAGGGTTCCGTAGGCGCCTGTGGTTTTCCCTAGGGCCCTGCAGAATCTGTAGATTTCCCGGTGGCACTCGCCGGCGCTGGGTGGTAGCGCGTCGAGCTCGGGAGAGCGCCTGGCTGCAACAGGACGCGCAGGGTCAACGAGTGTCGATACCGGGAGAGCGCTCAGCGGCACTCGGAGGAGCACAATGGTAGTGCGGCGAGCTTGTGAGAGCGCCCGGCGGCACTCTTAAAGCCGGGGTGACGGAGCGGCGATATCGGGAGAGCGCTCAGCGGCACTCGGAGGCGCGCGGTGGTACCGCTGCGAGCACGGCTGATCTCCCGGCGGCCCCCCGAGCACCGTGGTGAAGGTGACGCGCGGAAACAAACATTACAACTCGCAGAGAGTTATAAAGCAGGTATGTTAATTTCGGCGCTTGTTGCAAGGGTGTTTTCTCCGCCAAACTGGTACACCGGTTTGTGAAGCAAGCGTCCATTTATGGTGAAAAGCATTCATATTCATTATGGTGGTCAGGTTGTTATAATTAAAGGCGTTACTATTCTAATTATTTCCAAGAACTCATTATCAAAAATCTCCTCCCCTGTCCTACCAGATGGACACCTTTCCCAGACAGTTAGGTTCCTTCTCAGCACCTCCTTAGCATGCAGCTGCTCCCGCTATCTTATACACAAGGCCTTTTCTTTATCTTGGAATGCTGGGGCCCCGAGATTTTGTTCTTTCCCAGGCTGTATTACATCCGCACTAACAACCTGTAACCGTTCGTTTTCTGAATCAAGTCCCCCCTTTTCTTTCAACTTTGTAAATTCTTTTACAATCACATATGACATATTCTCTCTCCCCATCTGATTTCTAAAATACTTCCCAGATTCCACTCGTTCACGGAGCTGATGCTTCTTCCATTGAATGTATTCGTCTTTGGCCCCCCGGTACAACACATAAGACATCTAATTAATGCACACACTAAAGTTTCTTACATAAGTATTGCTATTAGAAGGATAAAGAGTCGCTTAAGCCAAGCAAAGTTAGGTAACCACGAGGTTAACTTTTCCCAAAGATCAGAAAACCCGAATGTGGTGTCATCTTGCGCAGTCAAATGCAAAATCTGAGTTTTAGCTATGAGATTTTGTAAGTCTTTCTCTACTCTCCCATTCTGGTTTACATATGAACAACAGCTTTGATTAATCACTGCACATAAACCTCCTTCTTTCCAGGTTAATAAGTATTTTGCCATTCTGTTTTGTCCCACCACATTTGCTAATGACTGGACTTCTTGTTGAAGTGCTTGTATAGCATCCATTGTAGACTTCTCGAGCACTTCTCTTATGGCCGATATGTTCACAATTGCCTTTTCCAATTCACTGACGCCCAGGAACGGTATAAACCATCTTACAAAGCTGTGGAACCTTGTTCCCCTCGTCACTAGAGGGTTTTCCACTCCCCGAATTCTCCTCCAAGGTGTTCTCAGCATTCCTGAGGGGATTTCAGACTGATTAAACACCGTATCCTGGCTAGTTAGATAGCCTATCGTGCAAGTTCCCTTCCATCCTCCGGGCAGCTGTTTTCTACTATATCCATCTCCACACAACAACCAATACCCTTTACATAACTTACAGGGTCCAATAGTTGCCATCAAATTCGCACCTAAAAATTTCCCCGCCTGGTACCATCCATACTCCCAGGAATATCCTTCTCCTTCGGAAATACCACTACTTTTATATGCAACTAGTTGTGTTTTGTCGCAAAAGTCAATATATGTTACCCTTATCCCTGTTAGATCCCAACTTCCCACATCAACAGTTGTCTTATTAATCCAGTACTTGCTCCATCCCCAAGTTCTTGTCTTATTCACCGGCCCACTGTGTCTTGTTCCCCGTGTTCCCATGCACAATTGTTATTCCTAATTAATAGCACAAACTCTTCTTTCAACAGTTGTAGATCAAATCTGGGTCCTAAGGGGTAGATATTATCATCGTACTCACAATACCCATTCGACTCATTCCCCCCCCCTTTGCCCAAAATTTAGGCCAGGTTCCGTTGGCATTGTTCCAATTGCTTGCTGCCACCCCACATAGAGGCAATTTCATTTCTCCTTTGGGTAGGGTACCCAACATACCCAACAGTCTGACAGATTAGTAGCCCTTACCAATGTTTCCAGATTTCGTGAATATGTATTCACATCCCGTGTCCCTCCCCCTGAAACACAAAGTCCTGGCATGTTGATGACTACTAATGTTACTAATGTCCATCTTTTCGTTGGAGGCGAAGCTTCAGGGGTTCGGTCTTTGTTGATGTCCATTGGGGTTCTGGAGCCCTCTTGACGTGAGTCCAATGGATCCAAGTGGCTTGTTCCTTGATCTTTATGGCCGTGTGAGTTGTCAGCAGTACCTGGAAGGGACCTTCCCACTTTGGCTTCAGTGGTGAATCTGTAAAAGACTTACGTAGTCCCCAGGTTCGATCTCGTGTACTGGTCCATCCAGCCCACTACCTCTTGTTCCCAGAACCAGTTTTTCTACCTCTCGGAGCTGTTTTTGTAAATTTATCAGGTAATCTGTTAGTATTTCATTCCCCAGCTCTGTGGATATTCCGTCTTGTACACTATATGGTCTCCCATACAGTATTTCAAAGGGGCTCAAACCTTCTTTGGTTCTGGGTTTTGTTCTTATCCTGAGAAGGGCTAAGGGTAGTGATTGAGGCCAGGCCAAGTTAGCTTCCTGGCCGAGTTTCACAATTTGCGTTTTGATCAAGTGATTCATCTTTTCTACTTGACCACTCGATCGTGGGTTGTATGGGGTGTGAAGTTGCCAGTCTATACCCAGTAATCTGCTTAATTTCGAAAGAACCCTTGCAGTGAAATGAGATCCTCGGTCCGAGCTAATTACTGCGGGAATCCCGAACCTTGGTATAATTTCATGCAACAATGCTTTGACCACTTCTCTTGTTTTGTTGGTTCGACAGGGAAATGCCTCTGGCCATCCTGAATAGGTATCAGTTAACACCAATAGGTATCGAAACACCCTTTTCTTGGAAGTTCTGAAAAATCAATTTGCCACTGTTGTCCCGGATAGTTTCCCTTCCCTATCTGGCCAAATTGGACTCTGGAGCCTGTCTTAGGGTTGTTCTGTAAACATACCTCACACTGCTGAGTGACTTGTTTGACAGTGGCTTATAGATTTCGAGCACATATTATCCTACTCAGGTATCTGTAAAGTGCCTCTGTTCCCCGATGGGATTTTCTATGTTCTGCCATGACCACTGCCCATAATAACGAAAAAGGTCAATTGTTGCTGTGCTATCTGTGCTTTCTGTGAAGAAACTTTATAGCCATTAAGTCAATTTGGCAGGCAGTAATACTGCATCTAAGAGTTTGAGAATTTCTTCAGCATGTTTGATGTGCTTCCCTTGTGTAGATAAGAGTCCTCTTCGTCTCCAGACCGCCCCGTGAGCATGCACTACCCCAAAAACATATTTAGAGTCTGTCCAGATACTTACCCGTTTTCCTTTGGCCAATTCCAGGGCTCGGGTTAGTGCTATAATCTCAGCCTTTTGGGCTGATGTATTTGGGGCCAGGGCCTTGGATTCTATTACCTTCTCTGTGGTGGTAGCTTTGCGTATAGCCAGCTTTGCGTATCCCCTGTTGAATGAAGCCGCTCCCGTCTGTGAACCAGGAATCCTCTGCATCCTCCAATGGTTCTTCTTTCAGGTCTGGTCGGCTGGAATACATCACCTCGATTGTTTCCAAGCAGTCCTGGGTCACTGATTGTCCTTCTGTTCCGCTGAGGAAAGAGGCTGGATTGACAATATTAGTTACCGTTATTTCTACATCATCTTGCTCTATCAGGATAGCCTGGTACTTAAGAAACCTCTGAGGTGAAAGCCAATGCCCCCCTTTTACTTCCAGTACTGCTGAGACTGTATGTGATACCATAACTGTGATTTTCTTGACTAGGGTGAACTTACGGGCCTCTTGGATATTTATTACCACTGCTGCCACCGCTCGGAGAGAGCTAGGCCACCCTTTACTTACTTCGTCAAGCTGTTTTTGGAGAAGTATGCCACCGCCCTTCGATAGGGTCCCAAATTCTGGGCTAGGACTCCTAAGGCCATTCCTTTCTTTTCATAGGAAAACAACCAGAAAGGTTTAGTAGTGTCAGGTAAGCCCAGGCCAGGTGCTTCCATTAACCTCTTTTTTAATTGCTGGAAGGCTTTGTCTGCCTCCCTATTCCATATAATATTCTTTGAGTCAGATTTTAATAACTCGTATAGAGGCTTTACCAAAAGTCCGTAGTTATATATCCAGAGACGACACCATCCTGTCATTCCTAGGAAGGTTTGAAGTTCCTTAGGCGTCTGTGGTCGAGGTGTCTGGCAGATGACCTCTTTCCTCTCCTTCCCCAGTGTCCGTTGGCCTGCGGTTATTTCATATCCCAGATAGGTCACTTGCTCTGGGCTATCTGCGCCTTCTGTGGAGAAACTTTATAGCCATTAAGTCCAAGGAAATTTAACAGGCTCACAGTCCATTTTATGCATGTTTCTCTGGTGTCAGTGGCAAGTAACATATCGTCCACATACTGTAATACCATTCCTGTCCCAGGCGGGCGTTTCCACTGTTCTAAGTCTTTGGCTAGCTGATTTCCAAAAAGTGTTGGGCTATTTTTAAAGCCCTGTGGTAGCACAGTCCATGTAAGCTGTGTTTTCCTTCCAGATTCTGGGTTTTCCCACTCGAATGCGAAGAAAAGTTGGCTCTCTGAGCTCAGAGGCAGGCAGAAAAAGGCATCCTTTAGGTTCAAAACGGTAAACCATGCCAATTCATGTACCAGTTTAGTTAGAAGAGTGTATGGATTTGCTACTACCGGATGCAAATCCTCAACAATTCTGTTGATAGCTCTGAGGTCCTGCACTATGCGATAGCTACCATCCTAATTACCATCTTAACTAATTAATATCTTAGCTACCATCCATTACCATCTTAACAGGTATTATTGGAGTGTTTTACTCTGATTCACATTCTTTCAGCAGCCCATACTCAATAAACCGATCTATAGTTGGTCGGATCCCCTCCCTGTCCTTTATTCTAAGGGGATTCTGTTTAACTCTCACCGGTCGTGCTCCTTGTTGAGGCTTTATCACTATTGGGGAAGCATTTTTTGCTCTCCCCGGCACTCCCGAGGCCCAGTCCCACTGATAAATTTGGGCTTTAATCTCCTCAGGCACGCCTGTAGAAATGGGAGTTCCTATTAGGGCCAAACTTAGTATTTCAATTAGTTGATCTTCTTTTATCCGGAGTTCCATTTTCGCTTTTTTGAATTTAATTTCTGCTCCCAATTGCTCTAATAAATCTCGCCCTAACAGGGGTCTCGGCGAATTTGGCAGATATAAAAATTTTTGTATCCCCAATTGTTTTCCCAATTTGAACTTAACAGGTTTGAGAAAATATGCCTTTTCGCTCCGGCCAGTGGCTCCTGTTATGTTATAAAATCAGTATCGATAGGGGTCAGAGCTTGATTTAAAAACGAATACGTTGCTCCTTTATCCACCAAAAATTCTATTTCTTGTGGCTTTTTCCCTAGCCTTAGGGTAACCAGTGGATCCGCTAGGGTAGATTCCCCCGGTCCCCGTCAATCTTCTTTATAATGGGCCTGAATTTTTTCTTTTCGTCTTTTTGGGCACTCATTCTTCCAGTGCCCTCTCTGCTTACACCATGCACATTGATCTCTTTCTAATGGTTTCCTAAAATTCCCTGCTTTCCTTTCCCCCCTCCCATGTATTGCTACCACCAGTGCCCGTCTGTCCCTTTTCTTATCCTCCCGGTTGTTAAACACTCTCCATGCCTCATCTAACAGAGTCTCTAGATTTCTGCTGTCGGTTGTTCTCAGTTTTTGCAGCTTCCTCCGGATATCGTTGGCAGACTGCCCTAAAAAGAGAGACACTAACTGCTGGATTCCTATCTCTGATCCAGAATCCGAGGGGGTGTAGCGTCTCATTGCATCTCGTAATTTATCTAGAAACTCCGAGGGACTCTCCTTCGGCCCTCGTTTTACAGCATACAGCATTGACGAGTTAATGGCTTTCGGGATAGCCCTCTCCATCCCTGTTATAATCCCATCTCTGTAAGTTTCTAGCGCCTCTGAATGAGTGGTCCTGTTTGGGTTCCAGTGAGGGTTCTGCAAAGGGAAGTGTTCTTTAATGTCCCTTCCTGAATCTTTCAGTTGGTCCGTGGCTATATTGTGAGCAGTTTTTAAAACCAGTTGTTTCTCAGTTTCTGTTAGGTGATCTAATAATAACTGGATATCACTCCAGTCAGGATTGTGCTGCTTTACCAGAAACTGAAAATGTCTAGTAACCCCTATGGGATCATTCCGATAGTTCTTTGCCACGCTTTTCCAGATTTCTAAATCAAATGAGGAAAAAGGGACTTTTATCATTACGGGTAGGCCGTCCGGACCCATGGCTTCCATTAAGGGTGCTTGAATCGCTGCTTGCTCTGTCCTTTTCCGAGTACGGGACGATACAGGGCTGTCAGGTGGGGTTTTTGATTCAGTTTTGGAATCAGCTTCAGTTTCTCTATCTTCTTGAGGAACCCTTACCCCCTCCCAACGGTCTTCTATTGCTCTAACCGGTGGTAAGTAAGTGTCAAGAAAATAGTCTTCTTTAAGATCCCGAATCTTTTCAGGCTTTGTGCATCTCTGCCCTATGCTACAGGCTGAACAACATCTTTTTATATTACCTTTCATTTCTCCTCGTCTTTCTTTCTCTAAGGCTAGTACCATCGGGTCTTGTGGAGGTAATAGCCCGCAGTCCCATTGGTACTCTGTGTGGTTCCAAAGGGTGAAAAACATATCCGCATATGTGACTTCATCCCACTTTCCTTCCTTTCTAAGGAACAGCATTAATTGTAGTATACTATTGTAATTAAGAGTCCCGTTCAGGGCCATTTCTCCTGATCATCTAATTTGTAAAGGGGCCACCACTGATTACAATATTTAATTAAGGTTTTCTTGTCCACGCTGCCACCTGGTGAGCCCCCGATCTCCTTCCAGTGTGCTAAAATACACCCTAGGGTACTACTTTTCAGTATCTCACTTCCTTGATTTTTGCCCTTTTTATGTTCCCTTACCCCCTTAGTTCAGAGGCGATCCTGATCTCCGTTTGTCACTTAGGTGTTACCCCCCCGCTGCCGCTGTCGCTACCTTTATCTCCAGGGGTAGGCTATGTCTCCACAGATTATTTGTTGCAACTCTCCCGCCCGCTCGATCTTTTCCCACTCAGTCCAGCTACCACACTGTGGACACCAAAAATCGTCCTCCCGATCTACCCAAACCTCTGTATTACAAGCAAAGCACTTTAAGACAAAAATAGGATCACAAAAGTTATCCGAATGTCCAAGACACTGCCACTTAATATTCTCAGTATTAGATTTACACAATGCTTCTGTACAGTCGTTCGTCTGTACGCTTCGTTTTTTTCCGGCCGCTCTCATCGCGGAGAGCACGGAACCGCGGATCGGAACTTCACACTCGCTCTGCAGCAGTGCCGCGTCTCAATCACTCATACAACAATTACAGACAATAACGCGGTAGGGATACCTTATGACAAATACACTAAATAATCAACAATATTACAATTCTACACACTAACCCAAAACCCAGGGATCCCACACCATTAGCCCAAGCTTGAGCATACCCCGGGGCGAGTACACCGAGTCTTTACCACGCGTAGGACGTCTCCTCACGACTTACAGGTCCCCCCATGAAACCCTAAAACATACCTGGTCCGCAGGAGATGGTCCTTGTCTGTCCCCGCGGTGATCTGCATGAGTTGGGGAGTCCTTCCGAGAAATCTCGGGGGCGCCCAGAGGACTCCCGTCCTCAGCAGGTCCCGCAGCCGGACAGAGGGGGTCCCATCTGGGGTGCCAAATTGACGCTCGAAAACAAACATTACAACTCGCAGAGAGTTATAAAGCAGGTATGTTTATTGCAGCGCTGGGTGCAAGGGGGATTTCTCCGCCAAACTTGTACACCGGTTTGTGAAGCAAGCGTCCATTTATGGTAAAAAGCATACATATTCATTATGGTGGGCAGGTTATTAAAATTAAAGGCGTTACTATTCTAATTATTTCCAAGAACTCCATATCAAAAATCTCCTCCCCTGTCCTGACCAGATGGACAACCTTCCCAGACAGTTAGGTTCCTTCTCAGTACCTCCTTAGCATGCAGCTGCTCCCGCTATCTTATACACAAAGCCATTTCTTTATCTTGGAATTCTGGGGCCCCGAGCTTTTGTTCTTTCCCAGATTGTAATACATCCGCACTAACAAACTGTAACCGTTCGTTTTCTGAATCAAAGGAGCGGCGATATCGGGAGAGCGTCCGGCGGCACCCCGAGGCGCGGGATGAGCGTGCGTTGGGTCGACCGGACGCACAGCGGCACCTGGAGGCGCACGGTGGTAGCGCGACGAGCTCGGGAAAGCGCCCGGCGGCACCCAGACAAGCAGGGTGAAGGAGCGGCGATATCGGGAGAGCGTTCAGCGGCACTCGGAGGCACGCGGTGGTACCGCTGTGAGCTCGGCAGTGCGCCCGGCGGCACCCCAGGCACTGTGGTGAAGGAGCAGCGATATCGGGAGAGCGCTCGGCGGCACTCTAAGGCGCGCTGTGGTACCGCGGCGAGATCCCGAGAGTGCCCGCTGGCACTTGCCGGCGCACGGTGATAGCGCGGAGAGCTCAGCAGAGCGCCCGGCAGCACCCCGAGGAGCGGGATGAGCGTGCGTAGGGTCGACCGGACGCACAGCGGCACCTGGAGGCGCACGGTGGTAGTGCGGCAAGCTCGGGAGAGCGCCCGGCGGCACCCCGAGCACTGTGGTGAAGGAGCGGCGATATCGGGAGAGCGCCTGGCGGCACCCCGACGTGCGGGGTCAACGAGTGGCAATACCGGGAGAGCGCTCGGCGGCACTCGGAGGCGCACGGTGGTACCGCTGCGAGCTGAGGAGAGCGCCCGGCGGCACCCCGAGCACCGTGGTGAAGGAGCGGCGATATCGGGAGAGCGCCTGGCGGCACCCCGACGTGCGGGGTCAACGAGTGGCGATACCGGGAGAGCGCTCGGCGGCACTCGGAGGCGCACGGTGGCACCGCGGCGAGATCCCGAGAGCACCCAGCGGCACTCACATGCGCAGGGTGGAGCGCGAAGAGCTCGGGAGAGCGTCCGGCGGCACCCCGAGGATCGGGATGAGCGTGCGTCGGGTCGACCGGACGCACAGCGGCACCTGGAGGCGCACGGTGGTAGCGCGACGAGCTCGGGAGAGCGCCCGGTGGCACCCCGAGGAGCGGGATGAGCGTGCGTCGGGTCGACCGGACGCACAGCGGCACCTGGAGGCGCACGGTGGTAGCGCGACGAGCTCGGGAGAGCGCCCGGTGGCACCCCGAGGAGCGGGATGAGCGTGCGTCGGGTCGACCGGAAGTACAGAGGCACCAGGAGGCGCACGGTGGTAGTGCGGCGAGCTCGGGAAAGCGCCTGGCGGCACCCAGACAAGCAGGGTGAAGAAGCGGTGATATCGGGAGAGCGCTCGGCGGCACTCGGAGGCGCGCGGTGGTACCGCGGCGAGATCCCGAGAGCACCCAGCGGCACTCGCATGCGCAGGGTGGAGCGCGACGAGCTCAGGAGAGCGTACGGCGGCACCCCGAGGAGCGGGATGAGCATGCGTCGGGTCGACCGGACGCACAGCGGCACCTGGAGGCGCACGGTGGTAGTGCGGCAAGCTCGGGAGAGCGCCCGGCGGCACCCCGAGCACTGTGGTGAAGGAGCGGCGATATCGGGAGAGCGCCTGGCGGCACCCCGACGTGCGGGGTCAACGAGTGGCAATACCGGGAGAGCGCTCGGCGGCACTCGGAGGCGCACGGTGGTACCGCTGCGAGCTGAGGAGAGCGCCCGGCGGCACTCCGAGCACCGTGGTGAAGGAGCGGCGATATCGGGAGAGCGCCTGGCGGCACCCTGACGTGCGGGGTCAACGAGTAGCAATACCGGGAGAGCGCTCGGCGGCACTCGGAGGCGCACGGTGGTACCGCTGCGAGCTGAGGAGAGCGCCCGGCGGCACTCCGAGCACCGTGGTGAAGGAGCGGCGATATCGGGAGAGCGCCTGGCGGCACCCCGACGTGCGGGGTCAACGAGTGGCGATACCGGGAGAGCGCTCGGCGGCACTCGGAGGCGCACGGTGGTACCACGGCGAGATCCCGAGAGCACCCAGCGGCACTCACATGCGCAGGGTGGAGCGCGAAGAGCTCGGGAGAGCGTCCGGCGGCACCCCGAGGAGCGGGATGAGCGTGCGTTGGGTCGACCGGACGCACAGCGGCACCTGGAGGCGCACGGTGGTAGCGCGACGAGCTCGGGAAAGCGCCCGGCGGCACCCAGACAAGCAGGGTGAAGGAGCGGCGATATCGGGAGAGCGTTCAGCGGCACTCGGAGGCACGCGGTGGTACCGCTGTGAGCTCGGCAGTGCGCCCGGCGGCACCCCAGGCACTGTGGTGAAGGAGCAGCGATATCGGGAGAGCGCTCGGCGGCACTCTAAGGCGCGCTGTGGTACCGCGGCGAGATCCCGAGAGTGCCCGCTGGCACTTGCCGGCGCACGGTGGTAGCGCGGAGAGCTCAGCAGAGCGCCCGGCAGCACCCCGAGGAGCGGGATGAGCGTGCGTAGGGTCGACCGGACGCACAGCGGCACCTGGAGGCGCACGGTGGTAGTGCGGCAAGCTCGGGAGAGCGCCCGGCGGCACCCCGAGCACTGTGGTGAAGGAGCGGCGATATCGGGAGAGCGCCTGGCGGCACCCCGACGTGCGGGGTCAACGAGTGGCAACACCGGGAGAGCGCTCGGCGGCACTCGGAGGCGCACGGTGGTACCGCTGCGAGCTCAGGAGAGCGCCCGGCGGCACCCCGAGCACCGTGGTGAAGGAGCGGCGATATCGGGAGAGCGCCTGGCGGCACTCCGACATGCGGGGTCAACGAGTGGCGATACCGGGAGAGCGCTCGGCGGCACTCGGAGGCGCACGGTGGCACCGCGGCGAGATCCCGAGAGCACCCAGAGGCACTCACATGCGCAGGGTGGAGCGCGAAGAGCTCGGGAGAGCGTCCGGCGGCACCCCGAGGAGCGGGATGAGCGTGCGTCGGGTCGACCGGACGCACAGCGGCACCTGGAGGCGCACGGTGGTAGCGCGACGAGCTCGGGAGAGCGCCCGGTGGCACCCCGAGGAGCGGGATGAGCGTGCGTCGGGTCGACCGGACGCACAGCGGCACCTGGAGGCGCACGGTGGTAGCGCGACGAGCTCGGGAGAGCGCCCGGTGGCACCCCGAGGAGCGGGATGAGCGTGCATCGGGTCGACCGGACGTACAGAGGCACCAGGAGGCGCACGGTGGTAGTACGGCGAGCTCGGGAAAGCGCCTGGCGGCACCCAGACAAGCAGGGTGAAGAAGCGGTGATATCGGGAGAGCGCTCGGCGGCACTCGGAGGCGCGCGGTGGTACCGCGGCGAGATCCCGAGAGCACCCAGCGGCACTCGCATGCGCAGGGTGGAGCGCGAACAGCTCGGGAAAGTGCCCGGCGGCACCCAGACAAGCAGGGTGAAGGAGCGGCGATATCGGGAGAGCGTTCAGCGGCACTCGGAGGCACGCGGTGGTACCGCTGTGAGCTCGGCAGTGCGCCCGGCGGCACCCCAGGCACTGTGGTGAAGGAGCAGCGATATCGGGAGAGCGCTCGGCGGCACTCGGAGGCGCGCTGTGGTACCGCGGCGAGATCCCGAGAGTGCCCGCTGGCACTTGCCGGCGCACGGTGGTACCGCTGCGAGCTCAGGAGAGCGCCCGGCGGCACCCCGAGCACCGTGGTGAAGGAGCGGCGATATCGGGAGAGCGCCTGGCGGCACCCCGACGTGCGGGGTCAACGAGTGGCAATACCGGGAGAGCGCTCGGCGGCACTCGGAGGCGCACGGTGGTACCGCTGCGAGCTCAGGAGAGCGCCCGGCGGCACTCCGAGCACCGTGGTGAAGGAGCGGCGATATCGGGAGAGCGCCTGGCGGCACCCCGACGTGCGGGGTCAACGAGTGGCGATACCGGGAGAGCGCTCGGCGGCACTCGGAGGCGCACGGTGGCACCGCGGCGAGATCCCGAGAGCACCCAGCGGCACTCACATGCGCACGGTGGAGCGCGGCGAGCTCGGAAGAGCCCCGCAGCACCCCGAAGAGCTTGGTGAAGGATCGGTGTGGTCGGGAGGAGGCGGAGCGACAGCCGGAGGCGCAGGGTGGTAGCGTGGTGAGCACGGACAGTGCCCGGTTGCAACCCGAAGAGCGCGCTGAGGGCACGGGTGAGTCGGACGAGGACTCGTCGGCACCCCGAAGGGCGGGGGGAGCGGCTCGGGCAGGTGGGACGTGCGCCCGTCACCATCCCGAGGGGTGGGTTAAGGCTCGGCGGGATCGAGTTGGCGCCCGACGGCACCCGGAGGGGTGGGATGAGGGTGCGTCGGGGTTGGGAGGATGCGCAGCGACACCCGGAGGCGCAGAGCGGTAGCGCAGCAACCTCCGGGCAGAGCGCCCGGAGGCACCCTGCCGAGCGGGGTGTATATACGGAGAAGTCGGAAGGCGCACTGCGACACCTGGAGGAGCACGGTAGTAGCGCGGCGAGCTCGGGAGAGCCCCGCATCACCCTGAAGAGCGGGGTGATGAATCGGCGTGGTCGGGAGGACACGCAGCAACACGCAGAGGTGCACGCTGGTACAACGGCGAGCTCGAACAATGGTTCCAGAGCTCGGGACTCTGTAGGGTTCCAGAGGGGCTCGTAGGGTTCCGTCGAAATCTGTAGGGTTCCCTAGGGGCCCATAGAGTCCCGTAGATTTCCGTAGGGGCCTGTAGGGTTGTTTAAGTGCCCGCAGAAGTCTGTAGGAGTCTGTGGGATTCTGTAAGGTTCTGGAGGGTTCTGCAGGGTTCCGTAGGGACCCGTAGAGTTCCGTAGTGGCTGGTAAAGTTCCGTAGGGCCCTGTGGGGTTCTGTATGGACCTGTAGGGTTCCGTAGGGGCCTGCAGGGTTCCGTAAGTGCCCGCAGGTGTCTGTAGGGTTCCGTAGGGGTCTGTAGGGTTCCGTAGGCACCTGCAGTGTTCTGTAGGAGCCCATAGGGTTTTAGTGAGGTTCCGTTGTGTTGCTAAGGATCTTGTAGAGTGCTGTCGGGTCCTGGAGTATTCTGTAGGGTTCCAGAGGGGCTGGTAGGGTTCCGTCGAAATCTGAAGGGTTCCCTAGGGGCCCGTAGAGTCCCGTAGATTTCCGTAGGGGCCTGTAGGGTTATGTAAGTGCCCGCAGGGGTTGGTAGGAGCTTGTAGGGTGCCATATGTTTCCGGAGGGTTGTGTAGGGTTCCGTAGGGGCCTGTGGTGTTCCCTAGGGGCCTGTAGAGTCTCGTACAGTTTCGGTAGGGTCCTGTAGGTTTCCATAAGCGCCCGCAGAGGTCTGAAGGGGTCCGTACTGTTCCGTAAGGATCCATAGGGTTCCGTAGAGCTTCGTAGGTTCCCTAGAGGCCTCTGGAGTACCGCAGGAGCCAGTAGTGTTCCGTAGGGTCCTCTAGGGTTGAGTAAGTGCCCGCAGGAGTCTGTAGGAATCCGTGGGATTCTGTAAGGTTCTGGAGGGTTCTGCAGGGTTCCGTAGGGGCCCGTAGAGTTCCATAGTGGCTGGTAAAGTTCCCTAGGGCCCTGTACCGTTCCGTAACTGCCTGCAAGGGTCTTTAGGCTTCCGTAGGGGCTGGCAGGGTTTCATAAAGTTCCGTGGGTTCCTGCAGAGTTCTGCAAGTGCCCGCAAGGGCCTGTAGGGGCCCACAGTGTTTCTGCCAGGTTCCGTAGAGTTCCGTAGGGGCCATATTTTTCTGTAGTGGCTGGTAGTATTCCGTAGGGGTCTGTAGGTTTCCGTAGGCACCTACAGTGTTCTGTAGGAGCCCATAGGGTTTTAGTGAGGTTCCGTTGTGTTGCTAAGGGTCTTGTAGAGTGCTGTCGGGTCCTGGAGTATTCTGTAGGGTTCCAGAGGGGCTCGTAGGGTTCCGTCGAAATCTGTAGGGTTCCCTAGGGGCCCATAGAGTCCCGCAGATTGCCGTAGGGACCTGTAGGGTTGTGTAAGTGCTCGCAGGGGTTGGTAGGAGCTTGTAGGGTTCCATAAGTTTCCAGAGGGTTGTGTAGGGTTCCGTAGGGGCCTGTGGTGTTCCCTAAGGGCCTGTAGAGTCTCGTACGGTTCCATAGGGGCCTGTGGTGTTCCCTAGGGGCCTGTAGAGTCTCGTACAGTTCCGTAGGGTCCTGTAGGTTTCCATAAGCGCCCGCAGAGGTCTGAATGGGCCCGTACTGTTCCGTAAGGATCCATAGGGCTCCGTAGAGCTTCGTAGGTTCCCTAGAGGCCTGTGGAGTACCGCAGGAGCTAGTAGTGTTCTGTAGGGGCCCGTAGGGTTCCTTCCATAGGAGCTGGCAGTGTTCCATAGGGTCCTCTAGGGTTGAGTAAGTGCCCGCAGGAGTCTGTAGGAATCCGTGGGATTCTGTAAGGTTCTGGAGGGTTCTGCAGGGTTCCGTAGGGGCCCGTAGAGTTCCATAGTGGCTGTTAAAGTTCCCTAGGGCCCTGTACCGTTCCGTAACTGCCTGCAAGGGTCTTTAGGCTTCCGTAAGGGCTGGTAGGGTTCCATAAAGTTCCGTGGGTTCCTGCAGAGTTCTGCAAGTGCCCGCAAGGGCCTGTAGGGGCCCACAGTGTTTCTGCCAGGTTCCGTAGAGTTCCGTAGGGGCCATATTTTTCTGTAGTGGCTGGTAGTATTCCGTAGGGGTCTGTAGGTTTCCGTAGGCACCTACAGTGTTCTGTAGGAGCTCATAGGGTTTTAGTGAGGTTCCGTTGTGTTGCTAAGGGTCTTGTAGAGTGCTGTCGGGTCCTGGAGTATTCTGTAGGGTTCCAGAGGGGCTCGTAGGGTTCCGTCGAAATCTGTAGGGTTCCCTAGGGGCCCATAGAGTCCCGCAGATTGCCGTAGGGACCTGTAGGGTTGTGTAAGTGCTCGCAGGGGTTGGTAGGAGCTTGTAGGGTTCCATAAGTTTCCAGAGGGTTGTGTAGGGTTCCGTAGGGGCCTGTGGTGTTCCCTAAGGGCCTGTAGAGTCTCGTACGGTTCCGTAGGGGCCTGTGGTGTTCCCTAGGGGCCTGTAGAGTCTCGTACAGTTCCGTAGGGTCCTGTAGGTTTCCATAAGCGCCCGCAGAGGTCTGAATGGGCCCGTACTGTTCCGTAAGGATCCATAGGGCTCCGTAGAGCTTCGTAGGTTCCCTAGAGGCCTGTGGAGTACCGCAGGAGCTAGTAGTGTTCTGTAGGGGCCCGTAGGGTTCCTTCCATAGGAGCTGGCAGTGTTCCATAGGGTCCTCTAGGGTTGAGTAAGTGCCCGCAGGAGTCTGTAGGAATCCGTGGGATTCTGTAAGGTTCTGGAGGGTTCTGCAGGGTTCCGTAGGGGCCCGTAGAGTTCCATAGTGGCTGTTAAAGTTCCCTAGGGCCCTGTACCGTTCCGTAACTGCCTGCAAGGGTCTTTAGGCTTCCGTAAGGGCTGGTAGGGTTCCATAAAGTTCCGTGGGTTCCTGCAGAGTTCTGCAAGTGCCCGCAAGGGCCTGTAGGGGCCCACAGTGTTTCTGCCAGGTTCCGTAGAGTTCCGTAGGGGCCATATTTTTCTGTAGTGGTGGTAGTATTCTGTAGGGGTCTGTAGGTTTCCGTAGGCGCCTGCAGTGTTCTGTAGGAGCCCATAGGGTTTTAGTGAGGTTCCGTTGTGTTGCTAAGGGTCTTGTAGAGTGCTGTCGGGTCCTGGAGTATTCTGTAGGGTTCCAGAGGGCCTCATAGGGTTCCATCGAAATCTATAGGGTTCCCTAGGGGCCCATAGAGTCCCGTAGATTTCCGTAGGGACCTGTAGGGTTGTGTAAGTGCCCGCAGAAGTCTGTAGGAGTCTGTGGGATTCTGTAAGGTTCTGGAGGGTTCTGCAGGGTTCCGTAGGGACCCGTAGAGTTCCGTAGTGGCTGGTAAAGTTCCGTAGGGCCCTGTGGGGTTCTGTATGGACCTGTAGGGTTCCGTAGGGGCCTGCAGGGTTCCGTAAGTGCCCGCAGGTGTCTGTAGGGTTCCGTAGGGGTCTGTAGGGTTCCGTAGGCACCTGCAGTGTTCTGTAGGAGCCCATAGGGTTTTAGTGAGGTTCCGTTGTGTTGCTAAGGGTCTTGTAGAGTGCTGTCGGGTCCTGGAGTATTCTGTAGGGTTCCAGAGGGCCTCGTAGGGTTCCATCGAAATCTATAGGGTTCCCTAGGGGCCCATAGAGTCCCGTAGATTGCCGTAGGGACCTGTAGGGTTGTGTAAGTGCTCGCAGGGGTTGGTAGGAGCTTGTAGGGTTCCATATGTTTCCGGAGGGTTGTGTAGGGTTCCGTAGGGGCCTGTGGTGTTCCCTAGGGGCCTGTAGAGTCTCGTACAGTTCTGTAGGGTCCTGTAGGTTTCCATAAGCGCCCGCAGAGGTCTGAATGGGCCCGTACTGTTCCGTGAGGATCCATAGGGCTCCGTAGAGCTTCGTAGGTTCCCTAGAGGCCTCTGGAGTACCGCAGGAGCCAGTAGTGTTCCGTAGGGTCCTCTAGGGTTGAGTAAGTGCCCGCAGGAGTCTGTAGGAATCCGTGGGATTCTGTAAGGTTCTGGAGGGTTCTGCAGGGTTCCGTAGGGGCCCGTAGAGTTCCATAGTGGCTGGTAAAGTTCCCTAGGGCCCTGTACCGTTCCGTAACTGCCTGCAAGGGTCTTTAGGCTTCCGTAAGGGCTGGTAGGGTTCCATAAAGTTCCGTGGGTTCCTGCAGAGTTCTGCAAGTGCCCGCAAGGGCCTGTAGGGGCCCACAGTGTTTCTGCCAGGTTCCGTAGAGTTCCGTAGGGGCCATATTTTTCTGTAGTGGCTGGTAGTATTCCGTAGGGGTCTGTAGGTTTCCGTAGGCACCTACAGTGTTCTGTAGGAGCTCATAGGGTTTTAGTGAGGTTCCGTTGTGTTGCTAAGGGTCTTGTAGAGTGCTGTCGGGTCCTGGAGTATTCTGTAGGGTTCCAGAGGGGCTCGTAGGGTTCCATCGAAATCTATAGGGTTCCCTAGGGGCCCATAGAGTCCCGTAGATTGCCTTAGGGACCTGTAGGGTTGTGTAAGTGCTCGCAGGGGTTGGTAGGAGCTTGTAGGGTTCCATAAGTTTCCAGAGGCCTGTGTAGGGTTCCGTAGGGGCCTGTGGTGTTCCCTAGGGGCCTGTAGAGTCTCGTACAGTTCCGTAGGGTCCTGTAGGTTTCCATAAGCGCCCGCAGAGGTCTGAAGGGGCCCGTACTGTGCCGTAAGGATCCATAGGGTTCCGTAGAGCTTCGTAGGTTCCCTAGAGGCCTGTGGAGTACCGCAGGAGCCAGTAGTGTTCCGTAGGGTCCTCTAGGGTTGAGTAAGTGCCCGCAGGAGTCTGTAGGAATCCGTGGGATTCTGTAAGGTTCTGGAGGGTTCTGCAGGGTTCCGTAGGGGCCCGTAGAGTTCCATAGTGGCTGGTAAAGTTCCCTAGGGCCCTGTACCGTTCCGTAACTGCCTGCAAGGGTCTTTAGGCTTCCGTAGGGGCTGGTAGGGTTTCATAAAGTTCCGTGGGTTCCTGCAGAGTTCTGCAAGTGCTCGCAAGGGCCTGTAGGGGCCCACAGTGTTTCTGCCAGGTTCCGTAGAGTTCCGTAGGGGCCATATTTTTCTGTAGTGGCTGGTAGTATTCCGTAGGGGTCTGTAGGTTTCCGTAGGCACCTACAGTGTTCTGTAGGAGCCCATAGGGTTTTAGTGAGGTTCCGTTGTGTTGCTAAGGGTCTTGTAGAGTGCGGTCGGGTCCTGGAGTATTCTGTAGGGTTCCAGAGGGGCTGGTAGGGTTCCGTCGAAATCTGTAGGGTTCCCTAGGGGCCCATAGAGTCCCGTAGATTGCCGTAGGGACCTGTAGGGTTGTGTAAGTGCTCGCAGGGGTTGGTAGGAGCTTGTAGGGTTCCATAAGTTTCCAGAGGGTTGTGTAGGGTTCCGTAGGGGCCTGTGGTGTTCCCTAAGGGCCTGTAGAGTCTCGTACGGTTCCGTAGGGGCCTGTGGTGTTCCCTAGGGGCCTGTAGAGTCTCGTACGGTTCCGTAGGGTCCTGTAGGTTTCCATAAGCGCCCGCAGAGGTCTGAAGGGGCCCGTACTGTTCCGTAAGGATCCATAGGGTTCCGTAGAGCTTCGTAGGTTCCCTAGAGGCCTCTGGAGTACCGCAGGAGCCAGTAGTGTTCCGTAGGGTCCTCTAGGGTTGAGTAAGTGCCCGCAGGAGTCTGTAGGGTTCCGTAGGGGTCTGTAGGGTTCTGGAGGGTTCCGTAGGGGCCCCTAGAGTTCTGTAGTGGCTGGTAAAGTTCCCTAGGGCCCTGTACCGTTCCGTAACTGCCTGCAATGGTCTTTAGGCTTCCGTAAGGGCTGGTAGGGTTCCATAAAGTTCCGTGGGTTCCTGCAGAGTTCTGCAAGTGCCCGCAAGGGCCTCTAGGGGCCCACAGTGTTTCTGCCAGGTTCCGTAGAGTTCCGTAGGGGCCATATTTTTCTGTAGTGGCTGGTAGTATTCTGTAGGGGTCTGTAGGTTTCCGTAGGCACCTACAGTGTTCTGTAGGAGCTCATAGGGTTTTAGTGAGGTTCCGTTGTGTTGCTAAGGGTCTTGTAGAGTGCTGTCGGGTCCTGGAGTATTCTGTAGGGTTCCAGAGGGGCTCGTAGGGTTCCATCGAAATCTATAGGGTTCCCTAGGGGCCCATAGAGTCCCGTAGATTGCCTTAGGGACCTGTAGGGTTGTGTAAGTGCTCGCAGGGGTTGGTAGGAGCTTGTAGGGTTCCATAAGTTTCCAGAGGCTTGTGTAGGGTTCCGTAGGGGCCTGTGGTGTTCCCTAGGGGCCTGTAGAGTCTCGTACAGTTCCGTAGGGTCCTGTAGGTTTCCATAAGCGCCCGCAGAGGTCTGAAGGGGTCCGTACTGTTCCGTAAGGATCCATAGGGTTCCGTAGAGCTTCGTAGGTTCCCTAGAGGCCTCTGGAGTACCGCAGGAGCCAGTAGTGTTCCGTAGGGTCCTCTAGGGTTGAGTAAGTGCCCGCAGGAGTCTGTAGGAATCCGTGGGATTCTGTAAGGTTCTGGAGGGTTCTGCAGGGTTCCGTAGGGGCCCGTAGAGTTCCATAGTGGCTGGTAAAGTTCCCTAGGGCCCTGTACCGTTCCGTAACTGCCTGCAAGGGTCTTTAGGCTTCCGTAGGGGCTGGCAGGGTTCCATAAAGTTCCGTGGGTTCCTGCAGAGTTCTGCAAGTGCCCGCAAGGGCCTGTAGGTGCCCACAGTGTTTCTGCCAGGTTCCGTAGAGTTCCGTAGGGGCCATATTTTTCTGTAGTGGCTGGTAGTATTCCGTAGGGGTCTGTAGGTTTCCGTAGGCACCTACAGTGTTCTGTAGGAGCCCATAGGGTTTTAGTGAGGTTCCGTTGTGTTGCTAAGGGTCTTGTAGAGTGCTGTCGGGTCCTGGAGTATTCTGTAGGGTTCCAGAGGGGCTCGTAGGGTTCCATCGAAATCTATAGGGTTCCCTAGGGGCCCATAGAGTCCCGTAGATTGCCTTAGGGACCTGTAGGGTTGTGTAAGTGCTCGCAGGGGTTGGTAGGAGCTTGTAGGGTTCCATAAGTTTCCAGAGGCTTGTGTAGGGTTCCGTAGGGGCCTGTGGTGTTCCCTAGGGGCCTGTAGAGTCTCGTACAGTTCCGTAGGGTCCTGTAGGTTTCCATAAGCGCCCGCAGAGGTCTGAAGGGGCCCATACTGTTCCGTAAGGATCCATAGGGTTCCGTAGAGCTTCGTAGGTTCCCTAGAGGCCTCTGGAGTACCGCAGGAGCCAGTAGTGTTCCGTAGGGTCCTCTAGGGTTGAGTAAGTGCCCGCAGGAGTCTGTAGGAATCCGTGGGATTCTGTAAGGTTCTGGAGGGTTCTGCAGGGTTCTGTAGGGGCCCGTAGAGTTCCGTAGTGGCTGGTAAAGTTCCGTAGGGCCCTGTGGGGTTCTTTATGGACCTGTAGGGTTCCATAGGGACCTGCAGAGTTCTGTAAGTGCCCGTAGGTGTCTGTACGGGTCTGTAGGGTTCCGTAGGCACCTACAGTGTTCTGTAGGAGCCCATAGGGTTTTAGTGAGGTTCCGTTGTGTTGCTAAGGGTCTTGTAGAGTGCTGTCGGGTCCTGGAGTATTCTGTAGGGTTCCAGAGGGCCTTGTAGGGTTCCGTCGAAATCTGAAGGGTTCCCTAGGGGCCCGTAGAGTCCCATAGATTTCCGTAGGGGCCTGTAGGGTTGTTTAAGTGCCCGCAGAAGTCTGTAGGAGTCTGTGGGATTCTGTCAGATTCCGGAGGGTTCTGCAGGGTTCCGTAGGGACCCGTGGAGTTGCATAGTGGCTGGTAAAGTTCCGTAGGGCCCTGTGGGGTTCTGTATGGACCTGTAGGGTTCCGTAGGGGCCTGCAGTGTTCTGTAAGTGCCCGTAGGTGTCTGTACGGGTCTGTAGGGTTCCGTAGGCACCTGCAGTGTTCTGTAGGAGCCCATAGGGTTTTAGTGAGGTTCCGTTGTGTTGCTAAGGGTCTTGTAGAGTGCTGTCGGGTCCTGGAGTATTCTGTAGGGTTCCAGAGGGGCTCGTAGGGTTTCATCGAAATCTATAGGGTTCCCTAGGGGCCCATAGAGTCCCGTAGATTGCCTTAGGGACCTGTAGGGTTGTGTAAGTGCCCGCAGGGGTTGGTAGGAGCTTGTAGGGTGCCATAAGTTTCCAGAGGGTTGTGTAGGGTTCCGTAGGGGCCTGTGGTGTTCCCTAGGGGCCTGTAGAGTCTCGTACGGTTCCGTAGGGGCCTGTGGTGTACCCTAGGGGCCTGTAGAGTCTCGTACGGTTCCGTAGGGGCATGTGGTGTTCCCTAGGGGCCTGTAGAGTCTCGTACAGTTCCGTAGGGTCCTGTAGGTTTCCATAAGCGCCCGCAGAGGTCCGAAGGGGTCCGTACTGTTCCGTAAGGATCCATAGGGTTCCGTAGAGCTTCGTAGGTTCCCTAGAGGCCTCTGGAGTACCGCAGGAGCCAGTAGTGTTCCGTAGGGTCCTCTAGGGTTGAGTAAGTGCCCGCAGGAGTCTGTAGGAATCCGTGGGATTCTGTAAGGTTCTGGAGGGTTCTGCAGGGTTCCGTAGGGGCCCGTAGAGTTCCATAGTGGCTGGTAAAGTTCCCTAGGGCCCTGTACCGTTCCGTAACTGCCTGCAAGGGTCTTTAGGCTTCCGTAGGGGCTGGCAGGGTTTCATAAAGTTCCGTGGGTTCCTGCAGAGTTCTGCAAGTGCCCGCAAGGGCCTGTAGGGGCCCACAGTGTTTCTGTCAGGTTCCGTAGAGTTCCGTAGGGGCCATATTTTTCTGTAGTGGCTGGTAGTATTCCGTAGGGGTCTGTAGGTTTCCGTAGGCACCTACAGTGTTCTGTAGGAGCCCATAGGGTTTTAGTGAGGTTCCGTTGTGTTGCTAAGGGTCTTGTAGAGTGCTGTCGGGTCCTGGAGTATTCTGTAGGGTTCCAGAGGGGCTCGTAGGGTTCCGTCGAAATCTGTAGGGTTCCCTAGGGGCCCATAGAGTCCCGCAGATTGCCGTAGGGACCTGTAGGGTTAAGTGCTCGCAGGGGTTGGTAGGAGCTTGTAGGGTTCCATAAGTTTCCAGAGGGTTGTGTAGGGTTCCGTAGGGGCCTGTGGTGTTCCCTAAGGGCCTGTAGAGTCTCGTACGGTTCCGTAGGGGCCTGTGGTGTTCCCTAGGGGCCTGTAGAGTCTCGTACAGTTCCGTAGGGTCTTGTAGGTTTCCATAAGCGCCCGCAGAGGTCTGAATGGGCCCGTACTGTTCCGTAAGGATCCATAGGGCTCCGTAGAGCTTCGTAGGTTCCCTAGAGGCCTCTGGAGTACCGCAGGAGCCAGTAGTGTTCTGTAGGGGCCCGTAGGGTTCCTTCCATAGGAGCTGGCAGTGTTCCATAGGGTCCTCTAGGGTTGAGTAAGTGCCCACAGGAGTCTGTAGGAATCCGTGGGATTCTGTAAGGTTCTGGAGGGTTCTGCAGGGTTCCGTAGGGGCCCGTAGAGTTCCATAGTGGCTGGTAAAGTTCCCTAGGGCCCTGTACCGTTCCGTAACTGCCTGCAATGGTCTTTAGGCTTCCGTAAGGGCTGGTAGGGTTCCATAAAGTTCCGTGGGTTCCTGCAGAGTTCTGCAAGTGCCCGCAAGGGCCTCTAGGGGCCCACAGTGTTTCTGCCAGGTTCCGTAGAGTTCCGTAGGGGCCATATTTTTCTGTAGTGGTGGTAGTATTCTGTAGGGGTCTGTAGGTTTCCGTAGGCGCCTGCAGTGTTCTGTAGGAGCCCATAGGGTTTTAGTGAGGTTCCGTTGTGTTGCTAAGGGTCTTGTAGAGTGCTGTCGGGTCCTGGAGTATTCTGTAGGGTTCCAGAGGGCCTCATAGGGTTCCATCGAAATCTATAGGGTTCCCTAGGGGCCCCTAGAGTCCCATAGATTTCCGTAGGGACCTGTAGGGTTGTGTAAGTGCCCGCAGAAGTCTGTAGGAGTCTGTGGGATTCTGTAAGGTTCTGGAGGGTTCTGCAGGGTTCCGTAGGGACCCGTAGAGTTCCGTAGTGGCTGGTAAAGTTCCGTAGGGCCCTGTGGGGTTCTGTATGGACCTGTAGGGTTCCGTAGGGGCCTGCAGGGTTCCGTAAGTGCCCGCAGGTGTCTGTAGGGTTCCGTAGGGGTCTGTAGGGTTCCGTAGGCACCTGCAGTGTTCTGTAGGAGCCCATAGGGTTTTAGTGAGGTTCCGTTGTGTTGCTAAGGGTCTTGTAGAGTGCTGTCGGGTCCTGGAGTATTCTGTAGGGTTCCAGAGGGGCTGGTAGGGTTCCGTCGAAATCTGAAGGGTTCCCTAGGGGCCCGTAGAGTCCCGTAGATTTCCGTAGGGGCCTGTAGGGTTATGTAAGTGCCCGCAGGGGTTGGTAGGAGCTTGTAGGGTGCCATATGTTTCCGGAGGGTTGTGTAGGGTTCCGTAGGGGCCTGTGGTGTTCCCTAGGGGCCTGTAGAGTCTCGTACAGTTTCGGTAGGGTCCTGTAGGTTTCCATAAGCGCCCGCAGAGGTCTGAAGGGGTCCGTACTGTTCCGTAAGGATCCATAGGGTTCCGTAGAGCTTCGTAGGTTCCCTAGAGGCCTCTGGAGTACCGCAGGAGCCAGTAGTGTTCCGTAGGGTCCTCTAGGGTTGAGTAAGTGCCCGCAGGAGTCTGTAGGAATCCGTGGGATTCTGTAAGGTTCTGGAGGGTTCTGCAGGGTTCCGTAGGGGCCCGTAGAGTTCCATAGTGGCTGGTAAAGTTCCCTAGGGCCCTGTACCGTTCCGTAACTGCCTGCAAGGGTCTTTAGGCTTCCGTAGGGGCTGGCAGGGTTTCATAAAGTTCCGTGGGTTCCTGCAGAGTTCTGCAAGTGCCCGCAAGGGCCTGTAGGGGCCCAGAGTGTTTCTGCCAGGTTCCGTAGAGTTCCGTAGGGGCCATATTTTTCTGTAGTGGCTGGTAGTATTCCGTAGGGGTCTGTAGGTTTCCGTAGGCGCCTGCAGTGTTCTGTAGGAGCCCATAGGGTTTTAGTGAGGTTCCGTTGTGTTGCTAAGGGTCTTGTAGAGTGCTGTCGGGTCCTGGAGTATTCTGTAGGGTTCCAGAGGGGCTCGTAGGGTTCCGTCGAAATCTGTAGGGTTCCCTAGGGGCCCATAGAGTCCCGCAGATTGCCGTAGGGACCTGTAGGGTTAAGTGCTCGCAGGGGTTGGTAGGAGCTTGTAGGGTTCCATAAGTTTCCAGAGGGTTGTGTAGGGTTCCGTAGGGGCCTGTGGTGTTCCCTAAGGGCCTGTAGAGTCTCGTACGGTTCCGTAGGTGCCTGTGGTGTTCCCTAGGGGCCTGTAGAGTCTCGTACAGTTCCGTAGGGTCCTGTAGGTTTCCATAAGCGCCCGCAGAGGTCTGAAGGGGCCCGTACTGTTCCGTAAGGATCCATAGGGCTCCGTAGAGCTTCGTAGGTTCCCTAGAGGCCTCTGGAGTACCGCAGGAGCCAGTAGTGTTCTGTAGGGGCCCGTAGGGTTCCTTCCATAGGAGCTGGCAGTGTTCCATAGGGTCCTCTAGGGTTGAGTAAGTGCCCGCAGGAGTCTGTAGGAATCCGTGGGATTCTGTAAGGTTCTGGAGGGTTCTGCAGGGTTCCGTAGGGGTCCGTAGAGTTCCATAGTGGCTGGTAAAGTTCCCTAGGGCCCTGTACCGTTCCGTAACTGCCTGCAATGGTCTTTAGGCTTCCGTAAGGGCTGGTAGGGTTCCATAAAGTTCCGTGGGTTCCTGCAGAGTTCTGCAAGTGCCCGCAAGGGCCTGTAGGGGCCCACAGTGTTTCTGCCAGGTTCCGTAGAGTTCCGTAGGGACCATATTTTTCTGTAGTGGTGGTAGTATTCTGTAGGGGTCTGTAGGTTTCCGTAGGCGCCTGCAGTGTTCTGTAGGAGCCCATAGGGTTTTAGTGAGGTTCCGTTGTGTTGCTAAGGGTCTTGTAGAGTGCTGTCGGGTCCTGGAGTATTCTGTAGGGTTCCAGAGGGCCTCATAGGGTTCCATCGAAATCTATAGGGTTCCCTAGGGGCCCCTAGAGTCCCATAGATTTCCGTAGGGACCTGTAGGGTTGTGTAAGTGCCCGCAGAAGTCTGTAGGAGTCTGTGGGATTCTGTAAGGTTCTGGAGGGTTCTGCAGGGTTCCGTAGGGACCCGTAGAGTTCCGTAGTGGCTGGTAAAGTTCCGTAGGGCCCTGTGGGGTTCTGTATGGACCTGTAGGGTTCCGTAGGGGCCTGCAGGGTTCCGTAAGTGCCCGCAGGTGTCTGTAGGGTTCCGTAGGGGTCTGTAGGGTTCCGTAGGCACCTGCAGTGTTCTGTAGGAGCCCATAGGGTTTTAGTGAGGTTCCGTTGTGTTGCTAAGGGTCTTGTAGAGTGCTGTCGGGTCCTGGAGTATTCTGTAGGGTTCCAGAGGGGCTGGTAGGGTTCCGTCGAAATCTGAAGGGTTCCCTAGGGGCCCGTAGAGTCCCGTAGATTTCCGTAGGGGCCTGTAGGGTTATGTAAGTGCCCGCAGGGGTTGGTAGGAGCTTGTAGGGTGCCATATGTTTCCGGAGGGTTGTGTAGGGTTCCGTAGGGGCCTGTGGTGTTCCCTAAGGGCCTGTAGAGTCTCGTACGGTTCCGTAGGGGCCTGTGGTGTTCCCTAGGGGCCTGTAGAGTCTCGTACGGTTCCGTAGGGTCCTGTAGGTTTCCATAAGCGCCCGCAGAGGTCTGAAGGGGCCCGTACTGTTCCGTAAGGATCCATAGGGTTCCGTAGAGCTTCGTAGGTTCCCTAGAGGCCTCTGGAGTACCGCAGGAGCCAGTAGTGTTCCGTAGGGTCCTCTAGGGTTGAGTAAGTGCCCGCAGGAGTCTGTAGGGTTCCGTAGGGGTCTGTAGGGTTCTGGAGGGTTCCGTAGGGGCCCCTAGAGTTCTGTAGTGGCTGGTAAAGTTCCCTAGGGCCCTGTACCGTTCCGTAACTGCCTGCAATGGTCTTTAGGCTTCCGTAAGGGCTGGTAGGGTTCCATAAAGTTCCGTGGGTTCCTGCAGAGTTCTGCAAGTGCCCGCAAGGGCCTCTAGGGGCCCACAGTGTTTCTGCCAGGTTCCGTAGAGTTCCGTAGGGGCCATATTTTTCTGTAGTGGTGGTAGTATTCTGTAGGGGTCTGTAGGTTTCCGTAGGCGCCTGCAGTGTTCTGTAGGAGCCCATAGGGTTTTAGTGAGGTTCCGTTGTGTTGCTAAGGGTCTTGTAGAGTGCTGTCGGGTCCTGGAGTATTCTGTAGGGTTCCAGAGGGCCTCATAGGGTTCCATCGAAATCTATAGGGTTCCCTAGGGGCCCATAGAGTCCCGTAGATTTCCGTAGGGACCTGTAGGGTTGTGTAAGTGCCCGCAGGGGTTGGTAGGAGCTTGTAGGGTGCCATATGTTTCCGGAGGGTTGTGTAGGGTTCCGTAGGGGCCTGTGGTGTTCCCTAGGGGCCTGTAGAGTCTCGTACAGTTTCGGTAGGGTCCTGTAGGTTTCCATAAGCGCCCGCAGAGGTCTGAAGGGGTCCGTACTGTTCCGTAAGGATCCATAGGGTTCCGTAGAGCTTCGTAGGTTCCCTAGAGGCCTGTGGAGTACCGCAGGAGCCAGTAGTGTTCCGTAGGGTCCTCTAGGGTTGAGTAAGTGCCCGCAGGAGTCTGTAGGAATCCGTGGGATTCTGTAAGGTTCTGGAGGGTTCTGCAGGGTTCCGTAGGGGCCCGTAGAGTTCCATAGTGGCTGGTAAAGTTCCCTAGGGCCCTGTACCGTTCCGTAACTGCCTGCAATGGTCTTTAGGCTTCCGTAAGGGCTGGTAGGGTTCCATAAAGTTCCGTGGGTTCCTGCAGAGTTCTGCAAGTGCCCGCAAGGGCCTCTAGGGGCCCACAGTGTTTCTGCCAGGTTCCGTAGAGTTCCGTAGGGGCCATATTTTTCTGTAGTGGCTGGTAGTATTCTGTAGGGGTCTGTAGGTTTCCGTAGGCACCTACAGTGTTCTGTAGGAGCCCATAGGGTTTTAGTGAGGTTCCGTTGTGTTGCTAAGGGTCTTGTAGAGTGCTGTCGGGTCCTGGAGTATTCTGTAGGGTTCCAGAGGGGCTGGTAGGGTTCCGTCGAAATCTGTAGGGTTCCCTAGGGGCCCATAGAGTCCCGTAGATTGCCGTAGGGACCTGTAGGGTTGTGTAAGTGCTCGCAGGGGTTGGTAGGAGCTTGTAGGGTTCCATAAGTTTCCAGAGGGTTGTGTAGGGTTCCGTAGGGGCCTGTGGTGTTCCCTAAGGGCCTGTAGAGTCTCGTACGGTTCCGTAGGGGCCTGTGGTGTTCCCTAGGGGCCTGTAGAGTCTCGTACGGTTCCGTAGGGTCCTGTAGGTTTCCATAAGCGCCCGCAGAGGTCTGAAGGGGCCCGTACTGTTCCGTAAGGATCCATAGGGTTCCGTAGAGCTTCGTAGGTTCCCTAGAGGCCTCTGGAGTACCGCAGGAGCCAGTAGTGTTCCGTAGGGTCCTCTAGGGTTGAGTAAGTGCCCGCAGGAGTCTGTAGGGTTCCGTAGGGGTCTGTAGGGTTCTGGAGGGTTCCGTAGGGGCCCCTAGAGTTCTGTAGTGGCTGGTAAAGTTCCCTAGGGCCCTGTACCGTTTCGTAACTGCCTGCAATGGTCTTTAGGCTTCCGTAAGGGCTGGTAGGGTTCCATAAAGTTCCGTGGGTTCCTGCAGAGTTCTGCAAGTGCCCGCAAGGGCCTCTAGGGGCCCACAGTGTTTCTGCCAGGTTCCGTAGAGTTCCGTAGGGGCCATATTTTTCTGTAGTGGCTGGTAGTATTCTGTAGGGGTCTGTAGGTTTCCGTAGGCACCTACAGTGTTCTGTAGGAGCCCATAGGGTTTTAGTGAGGTTCCGTTGTGTTGCTAAGGGTCTTGTAGAGTGCTGTCGGGTCCTGGAGTATTCTGTAGGGTTCCAGAGGGGCTGGTAGGGTTCCGTCGAAATCTGTAGGGTTCCCTAGGGGCCCATAGAGTCCCGTAGATTTCCGTAGGGACCTGTAGGGTTGTGTAAGTGCTCGCAGGGGTTGGTAGGAGCTTGTAGGGTTCCATAAGTTTCCAGAGGGTTGTGTAGGGTTCCGTAGGGGCCTGTGGTGTTCCCTAAGGGCCTGTAGAGTCTCGTACGGTTCCGTAGGGGCCTGTGGTGTTCCCTAGGGGCCTGTAGAGTCTCGTACGGTTCCGTAGGGTCCTGTAGGTTTCCATAAGCGCCCGCAGAGGTCTGAAGGGGCCCGTACTGTTCCGTAAGGATCCATAGGGTTCCGTAGAGCTTCGTAGGTTCCCTAGAGGCCTCTGGAGTACCGCAGGAGCCAGTAGTGTTCCGTAGGGTCCTCTAGGGTTGAGTAAGTGCCCGCAGGAGTCTGTAGGGTTCCGTAGGGGTCTGTAGGGTTCTGGAGGGTTCCGTAGGGGCCCCTAGAGTTCTGTAGTGGCTGGTAAAGTTCCCTAGGGCCCTGTACCGTTTCGTAACTGCCTGCAATGGTCTTTAGGCTTCCGTAAGGGCTGGTAGGGTTCCATAAAGTTCCGTGGGTTCCTGCAGAGTTCTGCAAGTGCCCGCAAGGGCCTCTAGGGGCCCAAAGTGTTTCTGCCAGGTTCCGTAGAGTACTGTAGGGGCCATATTTTTCTGTAGTGGTGGTAGTACTCTGTAGGGGTCTGTAGGGTTCCGTGGGCGCCTGCAGTGTTCTGTAGGAGCCCATAGGGTTTTAGTGAGGTTCCGTTGTGTTGCTAAGGGTCTTGTAGAGTGCTGTCGGGTCCTGGAGTATTCTGTAGGGTTCCAGAGGGGCTGGTAGGGTTCCGTCGAAATCTATAGGGTTCCCTAGGGGCCCATAGAGTCCCGTAGATTGCCGTAGGGACCTGTAGGGTTGTGTAAGTGCTCGCAGGGGTTGGTAGGAGCTTGTAGGGTTCCATAAGTTTCCAGAGGCTTGTGTAGGGTTCCGTAGGGGCCTGTGGTGTTCCCTAGGGGCCTGTAGAGTCTCGTACAGTTCCGTAGGGTCCTGTAGGTTTCCATAAGCGCCCGCAGAGGTCTGAAGGGGCCCATACTGTTCCGTAAGGATCCATAGGGTTCCGTAGAGCTTCGTAGGTTCCCTAGAGGCCTGTGGAGTACCGCAGGAGCCAGTAGTGTTCCGTAGGGTCCTCTAGGGTTGAGTAAGTGCCCGCAGGAGTCTGTAGGAATCCGTGGGATTCTGTAAGGTTCTGGAGGGTTCTGCAGGGTTCCGTAGGGGCCCGTAGAGTTCCGTAGTGGCTGGTAAAGTTCCCTAGGGCCCTGTACCGTTCCGTAACTGCCTGCAATGGTCTTTAGGCTTCCGTAGGGGCTGGTAGGGTTCCATAAAGTTCCGTGGGTTCCTGCAGAGTTCTGCAAGTGCCCGCAAGGGCCTGTAGGGGCCCAAAGTGTTTCTGCCAGGTTCCGTAGAGTACTGTAGGGGCCATATTTTTCTGTAGTGGTGGTAGTATTCTGTAGGGGTCTGTAGGGTTCCGTAGGCACCTGCAGTGTTCTGTAGGAGCCCATAGGGTTTTAGTGAGGTTCCGTTGTGTTGCTAAGGGTCTTGTAGAGTGCTGTCGGGTCCTGGAGTATTCTGTAGGGTTCCAGAGGGGCTCGTAGGGTTCCGTCGAAATCTATAGGGTTCCCTAGGGGCCCATAGAGTCCCGTAGATTGCCGTAGGGACCTGTAGGGTTGTGTAAGTGCCCGCAGGGGTTGGTAGGAGCTTGTAGGGTTCCATAAGTTTCCAGAGGGTTGTGTAGGGTTCCGTAGGGGCCTGTGGTGTTCCCTAGGGGCCTGTAGAGTCTCGTACAGTTCCGTAGGGTCCTGTAGGTTTCCATAAGCGCCCGCAGAGGTCTGAAGGGGCCCATACTGTTCCGTAAGGATCCATAGGGTTCCGTAGAGCTTCGTAGGTTCCCTAGAGGCCTGTGGAGTACCGCAGGAGCCAGTAGTGTTCTGTAGGGTCCTCTAGGGTTGAGTAAGTGCCCGCAGGAGTCTGTAGGAATCCGTGGGATTCTCTAAGGTTCTGGAGGGTTCTGCAGGGTTCTGTAGGGGCCCGTAGAGTTCCGTAGTGGCTGGTAAAGTTCCGTAGGGCCCTGTGGGGTTCTTTATGGACCTGTAGGGTTCCATAGGGACCTGCAGAGTTCTGTAAGTGCCCGTAGGTGTCTGTACGGGTCTGTAGGGTTCCGTAGGCACCTACAGTGTTCTGTAGGAGCCCATAGGGTTTTAGTGAGGTTCCGTTGTGTTGCTAAGGGTCTTGTAGAGTGCTGTCGGGTCCTGGAGTATTCTGTAGGGTTCCAGAGGGCCTTGTAGGGTTCCGTCGAAATCTGAAGGGTTCCCTAGGGGCCCGTAGAGTCCCATAGATTTCCGTAGGGGCCTGTAGGGTTGTTTAAGTGCCCGCAGAAGTCTGTAGGAGTCTGTGGGATTCTGTCAGATTCCGGAGGGTTCTGCAGGGTTCCGTAGGGACCCGTGGAGTTGCATAGTGGCTGGTAAAGTTCCGTAGGGCCCTGTGGGGTTCTGTATGGACCTGTAGGGTTCCGTAGGGGCCTGCAGTGTTCTGTAAGTGCCCGTAGGTGTCTGTACGGGTCTGTAGGGTTCCGTAGGCACCTGCAGTGTTCTGTAGGAGCCCATAGGGTTTTAGTGAGGTTCCGTTGTGTTGCTAAGGGTCTTGTAGAGTGCTGTCGGGTCCTGGAGTATTCTGTAGGGTTCCAGAGGGGCTCGTAGGGTTCCATCGAAATCTATAGGGTTCCCTAGGGGCCCATAGAGTCCCGTAGATTGCCTTAGGAACCTGTAGGGTTGTGTAAGTGCCCGCAGGGGTTGGTAGGAGCTTGTAGGGTGCCATAAGTTTCCAGAGGGTTGTGTAGGGTTCCGTAGGGGCCTGTGGTGTTCCCTAGGGGCCTGTAGAGTCTCTTACGGTTCCGTAGGGGCCTGTGGTGTACCCTAGGGGCCTGTAGAGTCTCGTACGGTTCCGTAGGGGCCTGTGGTGTTCCCTAGGGGCCTGTAGAGTCTCGTACAGTTCCGTAGGGTCCTGTAGGTTTCCATAAGTGCCCGCAGAGGTCTGAAGGGGCCCGTACTGTTCCGTAAGGATCCATAGGGTTCCGTAGAGCTTCGTAGGTTCCCTAGAGGCCTCTGGAGTACCGCAGGAGCCAGTAGTGTTCTGTAGGGGCCCGTAGGGTTCCTTCCATAGGAGCTGGCAGTGTTCCGTAGGGTCCTCTAGGGTTGAGTAAGTGCCCGCAGGAGTCTGTAGGAATCCGTGGGATTCTGTAAGGTTCTGGAGGGTTCTGCAGGGTTCCGTAGGGGCCCGTAGAGTTCCGTAGTGGCTGGTAAAGTTCCCTAGGGCCCTGTACCGTTCCGTAACTGCCTGCAATGGTCTTTAGGCTTCCGTAGGGGCTGGTAGGGTTCCATAAAGTTCCGTGGGTTCCTGCAGAGTTCTGCAAGTGCCCGCAAGGGCCTGTAGGGGCCCAAAGTGTTTCTGCCAGGTTCCGTAGAGTACTGTAGGGGCCATATTTTTCTGTAGTGGTGGTAGTATTCTGTAGGGGTCTGTAGGGTTCCGTAGGCGCCTGCAGTGTTCTGTAGGAGCCCATAGGGTTTTAGTGAGGTTCCGTTGTGTTGCTAAGGGTCTTGTAGAGTGCTGTCGGGTCCTGGAGTATTCTGTAGGGTTCCAGAGGGGCTCGTAGGGTTCCGTCGAAATCTATAGGGTTCCCTAGGGGCCCATAGAGTCCCGTAGATTTCCGTAGGGACCTGTAGGGTTGTGTAAGTGCTCGCAGGGGTTGGTAGGAGCTTGTAGGGTTCCATAAGTTTCCAGAGGGTTGTGTAGGGTTCCGTAGGGGCCTGTGGTGTTCCCTAAGGGCCTGTAGAGTCTCGTACGGTTCCGTAGGGGCCTGTGGTGTTCCCTAGGGGCCTGTAGAGTCTCGTACAGTTCCGTAGGGTCCTGTAGGTTTCCATAAGCGCCCGCAGACGTCTGAATGGGCCCGTACTGTTCCGTGAGGATCCATAGGGCTCCGTAGAGCTTCGTAGGTTCCCTAGAGGCCTCTGGAGTACCGCAGGAGCCAGTAGTGTTCTGTAGGGGCCCGTAGGGTTCCTTCAATAGGGGCTGGCAGTGTTCCGTAGGGGCCTGTACGGTTGTGTAAGTGCCCGCAGAAGTCTGTAGGAGTCTGTGGGATTCTGTAAGGTTCTGGAGGGTTCTGCAGGGTTCCGTAGGGACCCGTAGAGTTCCGTAGTGGCTGGTAAAGTTCCGTAGGGCCCTGTGGGGTTCTTTATGGACCTGTAGGGTTCCGTAGGGGCCTGCAGGGTTCCGTAAGTGCCCGCAGGTGTCTGTAGGGTTCCGTAGGGGTCTGTAGGGTTCCGTAGGCACCTGCAGTGTTCTGTAGGAGCCCATAGGGTTTTAGTGAGGTTCCGTTGTGTTGCTAAGGGTCTTGTAGAGTGCTGTCGGGTCCTGGAGTATTCTGTAGGGTTCCAGAGGGGCTGGTAGGGTTCCGTCGAAATCTGAAGGGTTCCCTAGGGGCCCATAGAGTCCCATAGATTTCCGTAGGGACCTGTAGGGTTATGTAAGTGCCCGCAGGGGTTGGTAGGAGCTTGTAGGGTGCCATATGTTTCCGGAGGGTTGTGTAGGGTTCCGTAGGGGCCTGTGGTGTTCCCTAGGGGCCTGTAGAGTCTCGTACAGTTCCGTAGGGTCCTGTAGGTTTCCATAAGCGCCCGCAGAGGTCTGAAGGGGTCCGTACTGTTCCGTAAGGATCCATAGGGTTCCGTAGAGCTTCGTAGGTTCCCTAGAGGCCTCTGGAGTACCGCAGGAGCCAGTAGTGTTCCGTAGGGTCCTCTAGGGTTGAGTAAGTGCCCGCAGGAGTCTGTAGGAATCCGTGGGATTCTGTAAGGTTCTGGAGGGTTCTGCAGGGTTCCGTAGGGGCCCCTAGAGTTCCGTAGTGGCTGGTAAAGTTCCCTAGGGCCCTGTACCGTTCCGTAGCTGCCTGCAATGGTCTTCAGGCTTCCGTAAGGGCTGGTAGGGTTCCATAAAGTTCCGTGGGTTCCTGCAGAGTTCTGCAAGTGCCCGCAAGGGCCAGTAGGGGCCCACAGTGTTTCTGCCAGGTTCCGTAGAGTTCCGTAGGGGCCATATTTTTCTGTAGTGGCTGGTAGTATTCTGTAGGGGTCTGTAGGTTTCCATAGGCACCTACAGTGTTCTGTAGGAGCCCATAGGGTTTTAGTGAGGTTCCGTTGTGTTGCTAAGGGTCTTGTAGAGTGCTGTCGGGTCCTGGAGTATTCTGTAGGGTTCCAGAGGGGCTGGTAGGGTTCCATCGAAATCTATAGGGTTCCCTAGGGGCCCATAGAGTCCCGTAGATTTCCGTAGGGACCTGTAGGGTTGTGTAAGTGCCCGCAGGGGTTGGTAGGAGCTTGTAGGGTTCCATAAGTTTCCAGAGGGTTGTGTAGGGTTCCGTAGGGGCCTGTGATGTTCCCTAGGGGCCTGTAGAGTCTCGTACAGTTCCGTAGGGGCCTGTGGTGTACCCTAGGGGCCTGTAGAGTCTCGTATGGTTCCGTAGGGGACTGTGGTGTTCCCTAGGGGCCTGTAGAGTCTCGTACAGTTCTGTATGGACCTGTAGGTTTCCATAAGCGCCCGCAGAGGTCTGAATGGGCCCGTACTGTTCCGTGAGGATCCATAGGGCTCCGTAGAGCTTCGTAGGTTCCCTAGAGGCCTGTGGAGTACCGCAGGAGCCAGTAGTGTTCTGTAGGGGCCCGTAGGGTTCCTTCAATAGGGGCTGGCAGTGTTCCGTAGGGGCCTGTACGGTTGTGTAAGTGCCCGCAGAAGTCTGTAGGAGTCTGTGGGATTCTGTAAGGTTCTGGAGGGTTCTGCAGGGTTCCGTAGGGACCAGTAGAGTTCCGTAGTGGCTGGTAAAGTTCCGTAGGTCCCTGTGGGGTTCTTTATGGACCTGTAGGGTTCCGTAGGGGCCTGCAGTGTTCTGTAAGTGCCCGTAGGTGTCTGTACGGGTCTGTAGGGTTCCGTAGGCACCTACAGTGTTCTGTAGGAGCCCATAGGGTTTTAGTGAGGTTCCGTTGTGTTGCTAAGGGTCTTGTAGAGTGCTGTCGGGTCCTGGAGTATTCTGTAGGGTCCCAGAGGGCCTTGTAGGGTTCCGTCGAAATCTGAAGGGTTCCCTAGGGGCCCGTAGAGTCCCATAGATTTCCGTAGGGGCCTGTAGGGTTGTTTAAGTGCCCGCAGAAGTCTTTAGGAGTCTGTGGGATTCTGTCAGATTCCGGAGGGTTCTGCAGGGTTCCGTAGGGACCCGTAGAGTTCCATAGTGGCTGGTAAAGTTCCGTAGGGCCCTGTGGGGTTCTGTATGGACCTGTAGGGTTCCGTAGGGGCCTGCAGTGTTCTGTAAGTACCCGTAGGTGTCTGTACGGGTCTGTAGGGTTCCGTAGGCACCTACAGTGTTCTGTAGGAGCCCATAGGGTTTTAGTGAGGTTCCGTTGTGTTGCTAAGGGTCTTGTAGAGTGCTGTCGGGTCCTGGAGTATTCTGTAGGGTTCCAGAGGGGCTGTTAGGGTTCTGTCGAAATCTGAAGGGTTCCCTAGGGGCCCGTAGAGTCCCATAGATTTCCGTAGGGGCCTGTAGGGTTGTGTAAGTGCCCGCAGGGGTTGGTAGGAGCTTGTAGGGTGCCATATGTTTCCGGAGGGTTGTGTAGGGTTCCGTAGGGGCCTGTGGTGTTCCCTAGGGGCCTGTAGAGTCTCGTACAGTTCCGTAGGGTCCTGTAGGTTTCCATAAGCGCCCGCAGAGGTCTGAAGGGGCCCGTACTGTGCCGTAAGGATCCATAGGGTTCCGTAGAGCTTCGTAGGTTCCCTAGAGGCCTCTGGAGTACCGCAGGAGCCAGTAGTGTTCCGTAGGGTCCTCTAGGGTTGAGTAAGTGCCCGCAGGAGTCTGTAGGAATCCGTGGGATTCTGTAAGGTTCTGGAGGGTTCTGCAGGGTTCCGTAGGGGCCCGTAGAGTTCCATAGTGGCTGGTAAAGTTCCCTAGGGCCCTGTACCGTTCCGTAACTGCCTGCAAGGGTCTTTAGGCTTCCGTAAGGGCTGGCAGGGTTCCATAAAGTTCCGTGGGTTCCTGCAGAGTTCTGCAAGTGCCCGCAAGGGCCTGTAGGGGCCCACAGTGTTTCTGCCAGGTTCCGTAGAGTTCCGTAGGGGCCATATTTTTCTGTAGTGGCTGGTAGTATTCCGTAGGGGTCTGTAGGTTTCCATAGGCATCTACAGTGTTCTGTAGGAGCCCATAGGGTTTTAGTGAGGTTCCGTTGTGTTGCTAAGGGTCTTGTAGAGTGCTGTCGGGTCCTGGAGTATTCTGTAGGGTTCCAGAGGGCCTCGTAGGGTTCCGTCGAAATCTGTAGGGTTCCCTAGGGGCCCATAGAGTCCCGTAGATTGCCGTAGGGACCTGTAGGGTTGTGTAAGTGCTCGCAGGGGTTGGTGGGAGCTTGTAGGGTTCCATAAGTTTCCAGAGGGTTGTGTAGGGTTCCGTAGTGGCCTGTGGTGTTCCCTAAGGGCCTGTAGAGTCTCGTACGGTTCCGTAGGGGCCTGTGGTGTACCCTAGGGCCCTGTAGAGTCTCGTACGGTTCCGTAGGGGCCTGTGGTGTTCCCTAGGGGCCTGTAGAGTCTCGTACAGTTCCGTAGGGTCCTGTAGGTTTCCATAAGCGCCCGCAGAGGTCTGAAGGGGCCCGTACTGTTCCGTAAGGATCCATAGGGCTCCGTAGAGCTTCGTAGGTTCCCTAGAGGCCTCTGGAGTACCGCAGGAGCCAGTAGTGTTCTGTAGGGGCCCGTAAGGTTCCTTCCATAGGAGCTGGCAGTGTTCCGTAGGGTCCTCTAGGGTTGAGTAAGTGCCCGCAGGAGTGTGTAGGAATCCGTGGGATTCTGTAAGGTTCTGCAGGGTTCCGTAGGGGCCCGTAGAGTTCCGTAGTGGCTGGTAAAGTTCCCTAGGGCCCTGTACCGTTCCGTAACTGCCTGCAATGGTCTTTAGGCTTCCGTAAGGGCTGGTAGGGTTCCATAAAGTTCCGTGGGTTCCTGCAGAGTTCTGCAAGTGCCCGCAAGGGCCTGTAGGGGCCCACAGTGTTTCTGCCAGGTTCCGTAGAGTTCCGTAGGGGCCATATTTTTCTGTAGTGGCTGGTAGTATTCCGTAGGGGTCTGTAGGTTTCCGTAGGCACCTACAGTGTTCTGTAGGAGCCCATAGGGTTTTAGTGAGGTTCCGTTGTGTTGCTAAGGGTCTTGTAGAGTGCTGTCGGGTCCTGGAGTATTCTGTAGGGTTCCAGAGGGGCTCGTAGGGTTCCGTCGAAATCTGTAGGGTTCCCTAGGGGCCCATAGAGTCCCGTAGATTGCCGTAGGGACCTGTAGGGTTGTGTAAGTGCTCGCAGGGGTTGGTAGGAGCTTGTAGGGTTCCATAAGTTTCCAGAGGGTTGTGTAGGGTTCCGTAGGGGCCTGTGGTGTTCCCTAGGGGCCTGTAGAGTCTCGTACAGTTCCGTAGGGTCCTGTAGGTTTCCATAAGCGCCCGCAGAGGTCTGAATGGGCCCGTACTGTTCCGTGAGGATCCATAGGGCTCCGTAGAGCTTCGTAGGTTCCCTAGAGGCCTGTGGAGTACAGCAGGAGCCAGTAGTGTTCTGTAGGGGCCCGTAGGGTTCCTTCAATAGGGGCTGGCAGTGTTCCGTAGGGGCCTGTACGGTTGTGTAAGTGCCCGCAGAAGTCTGTAGGAGTCTGTGGGATTCTGTAAGGTTCTGGAGGGTTCTGCAGGGTTCCGTAGGGACCCGTAGAGTTCCGTAGTGGCTGGTAAAGTTCCATAGGGCCCTGTTGGGTTCTGTATGGACCTGTAGGGTTCCGTAGGGGCCTGCAGGGTTCCGTAAGTGCCCGCAGGTGTCTGTAGGGTTCCGTAGGGGTCTGTAGGGTTCCGTAGGCACCTGCAGTGTTCTGTAGGAGCCCATAGGGTTTTAGTGAGGTTCCGTTGTGTTGCTAAGGGTCTTGTAGAGTGCTGTCGGGTCCTGGAGTATTCTGTAGGGTTCCAGAGGGGCTCGTAGGGTTCCGTCGAAATCTGTAGGGTTCCCTAGGGGCCCATAGAGTCCCGTAGATTTCCGTAGGGGCCTGTAGGGTTGTGTAAGTGCTCGCAGGGGTTGGTAGGAGCTTGTAGGGTTCCATAAGTTTCCAGAGGGTTGTGTAGGGTTCCGTAGGGGCCTGTGGTGTTCCCTAAGGGCCTGTAGAGTCTCGTACGGTTCCGTAGGGGCCTGTGGTGTTCCCTAGGGGCCTGTAGAGTCTCGTACAGTTCCGTAGGGTCCTGTAGGTTTCCATAAGCGCCCGCAGAGGTCTGAAGGGGCCCGTACTGTGCCGTAAGGATCCATAGGGTTCCGTAGAGCTTCGTAGGTTCCCTAGAGGCCTCTGGAGTACCGCAGGAGCCAGTAGTGTTCCGTAGGGTCCTCTAGGGTTGAGTAAGTGCCCGCAGGAGTCTGTAGGAATCCGTGGGATTCTGTAAGGTTCTGGAGGGTTCTGCAGGGTTCCGTAGGGGCCCGTAGAGTTCCGTAGTGGCTGGTAAAGTTCCCTAGGGCCCTGTACCGTTCCGTAACTGCCTGCAAGGGTCTTTAGGCTTCCGTAAGGGCTGGTAGGGTTCCATAAAGTTCCGTGGGTTCCTGCAGAGTTCTGCAAGTGCCCGCAAGGGCCTGTAGGGGCCCACAGTGTTTCTGCCAGGTTCCGTAGAGTTCCGTAGGGGCCATATTTTTCTGTAGTGGCTGGTAGTATTCCGTAGGGGTCTGTAGGTTTCCATAGGCACCTGCAGTGTTCTGTAGGAGCCCATAGGGTTTTAGTGAGGTTCCGTTGTGTTGCTAAGGGTCTTGTAGAGTGCTGTCGGGTCCTGGAGTATTCTGTAGGGTTCCAGAGGGGCTGGTAGGGTTCCGTCGAAATCTGTAGGGTTCCCTAGGGGCCCATAGAGTCCCGTAGATTGCCGTAAGGACCTGTAGGGTTGTGTAAGTGCTCGCAGGGGTTGGTAGGAGCTTGTAGGGTTCCATAAGTTTCCAGAGGGTTGTGTAGGGTTCCGTAGGGGCCTGTGGTGTTCCCTAAGGGCCTGTAGAGTCTCGTACGGTTCCGTAGGGGCCTGTGGTGTACCCTAGGGGCCTGTAGAGTCTCGTATGGTTCCGTAGGGGCCTGTGGTGTTCCCTAGGGGCCTGTAGAGTCTCGTACAGTTCCGTAGGGTCCTGTTGGTTTCCATAATGCCCGCAGAGGTCTGAAGGGGCCCGTACTGTTCCGTAAGGATCCATAGGGTTCCGTAGAGCTTCGTAGGTTCCCTAGAGGCCTCTGGAGTACCGCAGGAGCCAGTAGTGTTCTGTAGGGGCCCGTAAGGTTCCTTCCATAGGAGCTGGCAGTGTTCCGTAGGGTCCTCTAGGGTTGAGTAAGTGCCCGCAGGAGTCTGTAGGAATCCGTGGGATTCTGTAAGGTTCTGCAGGGTTCTGCAGGGTTCCGTAGAGTTCCGTAGTGGCTGGTAAAGTTCCCTAGGGCCCTGTACCGTTCCGTAACTGCCTGCAATGGTCTTTAGGCTTCCGTAAGGGCTGGTAGGGTTCCATAAAGTTCTGTGGGTTCCTGCAGAGTTCTGCAAGTGCCCGCAAGGGCCTGTAGGGGCCCACAGTGTTTCTGCCAGGTTCCGTAGAGTTCCGTAGGGGCCATATTTTTCTGTAGTGGCTGGTAGTATTCCGTAGGGGTCTGTAGGTTTCCGTAGGCACCTACAGTGTTCTGTAGGAGCCCATAGGGTTTTAGTGAGGTTCCGTTGTGTTGCTAAGGGTCTTGTAGAGTGCTGTCGGGTCCTGGAGTATTCTGTAGGGTTCCAGAGGGGCTGGTAGGGTTCCGTCGAAATCTGTAGGGTTCCCTAGGGGCCCATAGAGTCCCGTAGATTGCCGTAGGGACCTGTAGGGTTGTGTAAGTGCCCGCAGGGGTTGGTAGGAGCTTGTAGGGTGCCATATGTTTCCGGAGGGTTGTGTAGGGTTCCGTAGGGGCCTGTGGTGTTCCCTAGGGGCCTGTAGAGTCTCGTACAGTTCCGTAGGGTCCTGTAGGTTTCCATAAGCGCCCGCAGAGGTCTGAATGGGCCCGTACTGTTCCGTGAGGATCCATAGGGCTCCGTAGAGCTTCGTAGGTTCCCTAGAGGCCTGTGGAGTACCGCAGGAGCCAGTAGTGTTCTGTAGGGGCCCGTAGGGTTCCTTCAATAGGGGCTGGCAGTGTTCCGTAGGGGCCTGTACGGTTGTGTAAGTGCCCGCAGAAGTCTGTAGGAGTCTGTGGGATTCTGTAAGGTTCTGGAGGGTTCTGCAGGGTTCCGTAGGGGCCCGTAGAGTTCCGTAGTGGCTGGTAAGATCCGTAGGGCCCTGTGGGGTTCTGTATGGACCTGTAGGGTTCCGTAGGGGCCTGCAGGGTTCCGTAAGTGCCCGCAGGTGTCTGTAGGGTTCCGTAGGGGTCTGTAGGGTTCCGTAGGCACCTGCAGTGTTCTGTAGGAGCCCATAGGGTTTTAGTGAGGTTCCGTTGTGTTGCTAAGGGTCTTGTAGAGTGCTGTCGGGTCCTGGAGTATTCTGTAGGGTTCCAGAGGGCCTCGTAGGGTTCCGTCGAAATCTGTAGGGTTCCCTAGGGGCCCATAGAGTCCCGTAGATTGCCGTAGGGGCCTGTAGGGTTGTGTAAGTGCCCGCAGGGGTTGGTAGGAGCTTGTAGGGTGCCATATGTTTCCGGAGGGTTGTGTAGGGTTCCGTAGGGGCCTGTGGTGTTCCCTAGGGGCCTGTAGAGTCTCGTACAGTTCCGTAGGGTCCTGTAGGTTTCCATAAGCGCCCGCAGAGGTCTGAAGGGGCCCATACTGTTCCGTAAGGATCCATAGGGTTCCGTAGAGCTTCGTAGGTTCCCTAGAGGCCTCTGGAGTACCGCAGGAGCCAGTAGTGTTCCGTAGGGTCCTCTAGGGTTGAGTAAGTGCCCGCAGGAGTCTGTAGGAATCCGTGGGATTCTGTAAGGTTCTGGAGGGTTCTGCAGGGTTCTGTAGGGGCCCGTAGAGTTCCGTAGTGGCTGGTAAAGTTCCGTAGGGTCCTGTGGGGTTCTGTATGGACCTGTAGGGTTCCATAGGGGCCTGCAGTGTTCTGTAAGTGCCCGTAGGTGTCTGTACGGGTCTGTAGGGTTCTGTAGGCACCTACAGTGTTCTGTAGGAGCACATAGGGTTTTAGTGAGGTTCCGTTGTGTTGCTAAGGGTCTTGTAGAGTGCTGTCGGGTCCTGGAGTATTCTGTAGGGTTCCAGAGGGCCTTGTAGGGTTCCGTCGAAATCTGAAGGGTTCCCTAGGGGCCCGTAGAGTCCCATAGATTTCCGTAGGGGCCTGTAGGGTTGTTTAAGTGCCCGCAGAAGTCTGTAGGAGTCTGTGGGATTCTGTCAGATTCCGGAGAGTTCTGCAGGGTTCCGTAGGGACCCGTAGAGTTCCATAGTGGCTGGTAAAGTTCCGTAGGGCCCTGTGGGGTTCTGTATGGACCTGTAGGGTTCCGTAGGGGCCTGCAGTGTTCTGTAAGTGCCCGTAGGTGTCTGTACGGGTCTGTAGGGTTCCGTAGGCACCTACAGTGTTCTGTAGGAGCCCATAGGGTTTTAGTGAGGTTCCGTTGTGTTGCTAAGGGTCTTGTAGAGTGCTGTCGGGTCCTGGAGTATTCTGTAGGGTTCCAGAGGGGCTGGTAGGGTTCCGTCGAAATCTGAAGGGTTCCCTAGGGGCCCGTAGAGTCCCATAGATTTCCGTAGGGGCCTGTAGGGTTGTTTAAGTGCCCGCAGAAGTCTGTAGGAGTCTGTGGGATTCTGTCAGATTCCGGAGAGTTCTGCAGGGTTCCGTAGGGACCCGTAGAGTTCCATAGTGGCTGGTAAAGTTCCGTAGGGCCCTGTGGGGTTCTGTATGGACCTGTAGGGTTCCGTAGGGGCCTGCAGGGTTCTGTAAGTGCCCGTAGGTGTCTGTACGGGTCTGTAGGGTTCCGTAGGCACCTACAGTGTTCTGTAGGAGCCCATAGTGTTTTAGTGAGGTTCCGTTGTGTTGCTAAGGGTCTTGTAGAGTGCTGTCGGGTCCTGGAGTATTCTGTAGGGTTCCAGAGGGGCTGGTAGGGTTCTGTCGAAATCTGAAGGGTTCCCTAGGGGCCCGTAGAGTCCCATAGATTTCCGTAGGGGCCTGTAGGGTTGTGTAAGTGCCCGCAGGGGTTGCTACGAGCTTGTAGGGTGCCATATGTTTCCGGAGGGTTGTGTAGGGTTCCGTAGGGGCCTGTGGTGTTCCCTAGGGGCCTGTAGAGTCTCGTACAGTTCCGTAGGGTCCTGTAGGTTTCCATAAGCGCCCGCAGAGGTCTGAAGGGGCCCGTACTGTGCCGTAAGGATCCATAGGGTTCCGTAGAGCTTCGTAGGTTCCCTAGAGGCCTCTGGAGTACCGCAGGAGCCAGTAGTGTTCCGTAGGGTCCTCTAGGGTTGAGTAAGTGCCCGCAGGAGTCTGTAGGAATCCGTGGGATTCTGTAAGGTTCTGGAGGGTTCTGCAGGGTTCCGTAGGGGCCCGTAGAGTTCCGTAGTGGCTGGTAAAGTTCCCTAGGGCCCTGTACCGTTCCGTAACTGCCTGCAATGGTCTTTAGGCTTTTGTAGGGGCTGGCAGGGTTCCATAAAGTTCCGTGGGTTCCTGCAGAGTTCTGCAAGTGCCCGCAAGGGCCTGTAGGGGCCCACAGTGTTTCTGCCAGGTTCCGTAGAGTTCCGTAGGGGCCATATTTTTCTGTAGTGGCTGGTAGTATTCCGTAGGGGTCTGTAGGTTTCCATAGGCATCTACAGTGTTCTGTAGGAGCCCATAGTGTTTTAGTGAGGTTCCGTTGTGTTGCTAAGGGTCTTGTAGAGTGCTGTCGGGTCCTGGAGTATTCTGTAGGGTTCCAGAGGGCCTCGTAGGGTTCCATCGAAATCTATAGGGTTCCCTAGGGGCCCATAGAGTCCCGTAGATTGCCGTAGGGACCTGTAGGGTTGTGTAAGTGCTCGCAGGGGTTGGTAGGAGCTTGTAGGGTTCCATATGTTTCCGGAGGGTTGTGTAGGGTTCCGTAGGGGCCTGTGGTGTTCCCTAGGGGCCTGTAGAGTCTCGTACAGTTCTGTAGGGTCCTGTAGGTTTCCATAAGCGCCCGCAGAGGTCTGAATGGGCCCGTACTGTTCCGTGAGGATCCATAGGGCTCCGTAGAGCTTCGTAGGTTCCCTAGAGGCCTGTGGAGTACCGCAGGAGCCAGTAGTGTTCTGTAGGGGCCCGTAGGGTTCCTTCAATAGGGGCTGGCAGTGTTCCGTTGGGACCTGTACGGTTGTGTAAGTGCCCGCAGAAGTCTGTAGGAGTCTGTGGGATTCTGTAAGGTTCTGGAGGGTTCTGCAGGGTTCCGTAGGGACCCGTAGAGTTCCGTAGTGGCTGGTAAAGTTCCGTAGGGCCCTGTGGGGTTCTGTATGGACCTGTAGGGTTCCGTAGGGGCCTGCAGGGTTCCGTAAGTGCCCGCAGGTGTCTGTAGGGTTCCGCAGGGGTCTCTAGGGTTCCGTAGGCACCTGCAGTGTTCTGTAGGAGCCCATAGGGTTTTAGTGAGGTTCCGTTGTGTTGCTAAGGGTCTTGTAGAGTGCTGTCGGGTCCTGGAGTATTCTGTAGGGTTCCAGAGGGGCTCGTAGGGTTCCATCGAAATCTATGGGGTTCCCTAGGGGCCCATAGAGTCCCGTAGATTGCCGTAGGGACCTGTAGGGTTGTGTAAGTGCCCGCAGGGGTTGGTAGGAGCTTGTAGGGTTCCATAAGTTTCCAGAGGGTTGTGTAGGGTTCCGTAGGGGCCTGTGGTATTCCCTAAGGGCCTGTAGAGTCTCGTACGGTTCCGTAGGGGCCTGTGGTGTTCCCTAGGGGCCTGTAGAGTCTCGTACAGTTCCGTAGGGTCCTGTAGGTTTCCATAAGCGCCCACAGAGGTATGAATGGGCCCGTACTGTTCCGTAAGGATCCATAGGGCTCCGTAGAGCTTCGTAGGTTCCCTAGAGGCCTCTGGAGTACCGCAGGAGCCAGTAGTGTTCTGTAGGGGCCCGTAGGGTTCCTTCCATAGGAGCTGGCAGTGTTCCGTAGGGTCCTCTAGGGTTGAGTAAGTGCCCGCAGGAGTCTGTAGGAATCCGTGGGATTCTGTAAGGTTCTGGAGGGTTCTGCAAGGTTCCGTAGGGGCCCGTAGAGTTCCGTAGTGGCTGGTAAAGTTCCCTAGGGCCCTGTACCGTTCCGTAAATGCCTGCAAGGGTCTTTAGGCTTCCGTAGGGGCTGGTAGGGTTCCATAAAGTTCCGTGGCTTCCTGCAGAGTTCTGCAAGTGCCCGCAAGGGCCTGTAGGGGCCCACAGTGTTTCTGCCAGGTTCCGTAGAGTTCCGTAGGGGCCATATTTTTCTGTAGTGGTGGTAGTATTCTGTAGGGGTCTGTAGGGTTCCGTAGGCGCCTGCAGTGTTCTGTAGGAGCCCATAGGGTTTTAGTGAGGTTCCGTTGTGTTGCTAAGGGTCTTGTAGAGTGCTGTCAGGTCCTGGAGTATTCTGTAGGGTTCCAGAGGGGCTCGTAGGGTTCCATCGAAATCTATGGGGTTCCCTAGGGGCCCATAGAGTCCCGTAGATTGCCGTAGGGACCTGTAGGGTTGTGTAAGTGCTCGCAGGGGTTGGTAGGAGCTTGTAGGGTTCCATAAGTTTCCAGAGGGTTGTGTAGGGTTCCGTAGGGGCCTGTGGTATTCCCTAAGGGCCTGTAGAGTCTCGTACGGTTCCGTAGGGGCCTGTGGTGTTCCCTAGGGGCCTGTAGAGTCTCGTACAGTTCCGTAGGGTCCTGTAGGTTTCCATAAGCGCCCACAGAGGTATGAATGGGCCCGTACTGTTCCGTAAGGATCCATAGGGCTCCGTAGAGCTTCGTAGGTTCCCTAGAGGCCTCTGGAGTACCGCAGGAGCCAGTAGTGTTCTGTAGGGGCCCGTAGGGTTCCTTCCATAGGAGCTGGCAGTGTTACGTAGGGTCCTCTAGGGTTGAGTAAGTGCCCGCAGGAGTCTGTAGGAATCCGTGGGATTCTGTAAGGTTCTGGAGGGTTCTGCAAGGTTCCGTAGGGGCCCGTAGAGTTCCGTAGTGGCTGGTAAAGTTCCCTAGGGCCCTGTACCGTTCCGTAAATGCCTGCAAGGGTCTTTAGGCTTCCGTAGGGGCTGGTAGGGTTCCATAAAGTTCCGTGGCTTCCTGCAGAGTTCTGCAAGTGCCCGCAAGGGCCTGTAGGGGCCCACAGTGTTTCTGCCAGGTTCCGTAGAGTTCCGTAGGGGCCATATTTTTCTGTAGTGGTGGTAGTATTCTGTAGGGGTCTGTAGGGTTCCGTAGGCGCCTGCAGTGTTCTGTAGGAGCCCATAGGGTTTTAGTGAGGTTCCGTTGTGTTGCTAAGGGTCTTGTAGAGTGCTGTCGGGTCCTGGAGTATTCTGTAGGGTTCCAGAGGGCCTCATAGGGTTCCATCGAAATCTATAGGGTTCCCTAGGGGCCCCTAGAGTCCCATAGATTTCCGTAGGGACCTGTAGGGTTGTTTAAGTGCCCGCAGAAGTCTGTAGGAGTCTGTGGGATTCTGTCAGATTCCGGAGGGTTCTGCAGGGTTCCGTAGGGACCCGTAGAGTTCCATAGTGGCTGGTAAAGTTCCGTAGGGCCCTGTGGGGTTCTGTATGGACCTGTAGGGTTCCGTAGGGGCCTGCAGTGTTCTGTAAGTGCCCGTAGGTGTCTGTACGGGTCTGTAGGGTTCCGTAGGCACCTGCAGTGTTCTGTAGGAGCCCATAGGGTTTTAGTGAGGTTCCGTTGTGTTGCTAAGGGTCTTGTAGAGTGCTGTCGGGTCCTGGAGTATTCTGTAGGGTTCCAGAGGGGCTCGTAGGGTTCCATCGAAATCTATGGGGTTCCCTAGGGGCCCATAGAGTCCCGTAGATTTCCGTAGGGACCTGTAGGGTTGTGTAAGTGCTCGCAGGGGTTGGTAGGAGCTTGTAGGGTTCCATAAGTTTCCAGAGGGTTGTGTAGGGTTCCGTAGGGGCCTGTGGTATTCCCTAAGGGCCTGTAGAGTCTCGTACGGTTCCGTAGGGGCCTGTGGTGTTCCCTAGGGGCCTGTAGAGTCTCGTACAGTTCCGTAGGGTCCTGTAGGTTTCCATAAGCGCCCACAGAGGTATGAATGGGCCCGTACTGTTCCGTAAGGATCCATAGGGCTCCGTAGAGCTTCGTAGGTTCCCTAGAGGCCTCTGGAGTACCGCAGGAGCCAGTAGTGTTCTGTAGGGGCCCGTAGGGTTCCTTCCATAGGAGCTGGCAGTGTTACGTAGGGTCCTCTAGGGTTGAGTAAGTGCCCGCAGGAGTCTGTAGGAATCCGTGGGATTCTGTAAGGTTCTGGAGGGTTCTGCAAGGTTCCGTAGGGGCCCGTAGAGTTCCGTAGTGGCTGGTAAAGTTCCCTAGGGCCCTGTACCGTTCCGTAAATGCCTGCAAGGGTCTTTAGGCTTCCGTAGGGGCTGGTAGGGTTCCATAAAGTTCCGTGGCTTCCTGCAGAGTTCTGCAAGTGCCCGCAAGGGCCTGTAGGGGCCCACAGTGTTTCTGCCAGGTTCCGTAGAGTTCCGTAGGGGCCATATTTTTCTGTAGTGGTGGTAGTATTCTGTAGGGGTCTGTAGGGTTCCGTAGGCGCCTGCAGTGTTCTGTAGGAGCCCATAGGGTTTTAGTGAGGTTCCGTTGTGTTGCTAAGGGTCTTGTAGAGTGCTGTCGGGTCCTGGAGTATTCTGTAGGGTTCCAGAGGGCCTCATAGGGTTCCATCGAAATCTATAGGGTTCCCTAGGGGCCCCTAGAGTCCCATAGATTTCCGTAGGGACCTGTAGGGTTGTTTAAGTGCCCGCAGAAGTCTGTAGGAGTCTGTGGGATTCTGTCAGATTCCGGAGGGTTCTGCAGGGTTCCGTAGGGACCCGTAGAGTTCCATAGTGGCTGGTAAAGTTCCGTAGGGCCCTGTGGGGTTCTGTATGGACCTGTAGGGTTCCGTAGGGGCCTGCAGTGTTCTGTAAGTGCCCGTAGGTGTCTGTACGGGTCTGTAGGGTTCCGTAGGCACCTGCAGTGTTCTGTAGGAGCCCATAGGGTTTTAGTGAGGTTCCGTTGTGTTGCTAAGGGTCTTGTAGAGTGCTGTCGGGTCCTGGAGTATTCTGTAGGGTTCCAGAGGGGCTCGTAGGGTTCCATCGAAATCTATGGGGTTCCCTAGGGGCCCATAGAGTCCCGTAGATTTCCGTAGGGACCTGTAGGGTTGTGTAAGTGCTCGCAGGGGTTGGTAGGAGCTTGTAGGGTTCCATAAGTTTCCAGAGGGTTGTGTAGGGTTCCGTAGGGGCCTGTGGTATTCCCTAAGGGCCTGTAGAGTCTCGTACGGTTCCGTAGGGGCCTGTGGTGTTCCCTAGGGGCCTGTAGAGTCTCGTACAGTTCCGTAGGGTCCTGTAGGTTTCCATAAGCGCCCACAGAGGTATGAATGGGCCCGTACTGTTCCGTAAGGATCCATAGGGCTCCGTAGAGCTTCGTAGGTTCCCTAGAGGCCTCTGGAGTACCGCAGGAGCCAGTAGTGTTCTGTAGGGGCCCGTAGGGTTCCTTCCATAGGAGCTGGCAGTGTTCCCTAGGGTCCTCTAGGGTTGAGTAAGTGCCCGCAGGAGTCTGTAGGAATCCGTGGGATTCTGTAAGGTTCTGGAGGGTTCTGCAAGGTTCCGTAGGGGCCCGTAGAGTTCCGTAGTGGCTGGTAAAGTTCCCTAGGGCCCTGTACCGTTCCGTAACTGCCTGCAAGGGTCTTTAGGCTTCCGTAGGGGCTGGTAGGGTTCCATAAAGTTCCGTGGCTTCCTGCAGAGTTCTGCAAGTGCCCGCAAGGGCCTGTAGGGGCCCACAGTGTTTCTGCCAGGTTCCGTAGAGTTCCGTAGGGACCATATTTTTCTGTAGTGGTGGTAGTATTCTGTAGGGGTCTGTAGGGTTCCGTAGGCGCCTGCAGTGTTCTGTAGGAGCCCATAGGGTTTTAGTGAGGTTCCGTTGTGTTGCTAAGGGTCTTGTAGAGTGCTGTCGGGTCCTGGAGTATTCTGTAGGGTTCCAGAGGGCCTCATAGGGTTCCATCGAAATCTATAGGGTTCCCTAGGGGCCCCTAGAGTCCCATAGATTTCCGTAGGGACCTGTAGGGTTGTTTAAGTGCCCGCAGAAGTCTGTAGGAGTCTGTGGGATTCTGTCAGATTCCGGAGGGTTCTGCAGGGTTCCGTAGGGACCCGTAGAGTTCCATAGTGGCTGGTAAAGTTCCGTAGGGCCCTGTGGGGTTCTGTATGGACCTGTAGGGTTCCGTAGGGGCCTGCAGTGTTCTGTACGTGCCCGTAGGTGTCTGTACGGGTCTGTAGGGTTCCGTAGGCACCTGCAGTGTTCTGTAGGAGCCCATAGGGTTTTAGTGAGGTTCCGTTGTGTTGCTAAGGGTCTTGTAGAGTGCTGTCGGGTCCTGGAGTATTCTGTAGGGTTCCAGAGGGGCTGGTAGGGTTCCGTCGAAATCTGAAGGGTTCCCTAGGGGCCCGTAGAGTCCCGTAGATTTCCGTAGGGGCCTGTAGGGTTGTGTAAGTGCCCGCAGGGGTTGCTACGAGCTTGTAGGGTGCCATATGTTTCCGGAGGGTTGTGTAGGGTTCCGTAGGGGCCTGTGGTGTTCCCTAGGGGCCTGTAGAGTCTCGTACAGTTCCGTAGGGTCCTGTAGGTTTCCATAAGCGCCCGCAGAGGTCTGAAGGGGCCCGTACTGTTCCGTAAGGATCCATAGGGTTCCGTAGAGCTTCGTAGGTTCCCTAGAGGCCTCTGGAGTACCGCAGGAGCCAGTAGTGTTCCGTAGGGTCCTCTAGGGTTGAGTAAGTGCCTGCAGGAGTCTGTAGGAATCCGTGGGATTCTGTAAGGTTCTGGAGGGTTCTGCAGGGTTCCGTAGGGGCCCGTAGAGTTCCATAGTGGCTGGTAAAGTTCCCTAGGGCCCTGTACCGTTCCGTAACTGCCTGCAAGGGTCTTTAGGCTTCCGTAGGGGCTGGTAGGGTTCCATAAAGTTCCGTGGGTTCCTGCAGAGTTCTGCAAGTGCCCGCAAGGGCCTGTAGGGGCCCACAGTGTTTCTGCCAGGTTCCGTAGAGTTCCGTAGGGACCATATTTTTCTGTAGTGGCTGGTAGTATTCTGTAGGGGTCTGTAGGGTTCCGTAGGCGCCTGCAGTGTTCTGTAGGAGCCCATAGGGTTTTAGTGAGGTTCCGTTGTGTTGCTAAGGGTCTTGTAGAGTGCTGTCGGGTCCTGGAGTATTCTGTAGGGTTCCAGAGGGCCTCGTAGGGTTCCATCGAAATCTATAGGGTTCCCTAGGGGCCCATAGAGTCCCGTAGATTTCCGTAGGGACCTGTAGGGTTGTGTAAGTGCCCGCAGGAGTCTGTGGGATTCTGTCAGATTCCGGAGGGTTCTGCAGGGTTCCGTAGGGGCCCGTAGAGTTCCGTAGTGGCTGGTAAAGTTCCATAGGGCCCTGTGGGGTTCTGTATGGACCTGTAGGGTTCCGTAGGGGTCTGCAGGGTTCCGTAAGTGCCCGCAGGTGTCTGTAGGGTTCCGTAGGGGTCTGTAGGGTTCCGTAGGCACCTGCAGTGTTCTGTAGGAGCCCATAGGGTTTTAGTGAGGTTCCGTTGTGTTGCTAAGGGTCTTGTAGAGTGCTGTCGGGTCCTGGAGTATTCTGTAGGGTTCCAGAGGGGCTGGTAGGGTTCCGTCGAAATCTGAAGGGTTCCCTAGGGGCCCATAGAGTCCCGTAGATTTCCGTAGGGGCCTGTAGGGTTGTGTAAGTGCCCGCAGGGTTCGGTAGGAGCTTGTAGGGTGCCATATGTTTCCGGAGGGTTGTGTAGGGTTCCGTAGGGGCCTGTGGTGTTCCCTAGGGGCCTGTAGAGTCTCGTACAGTTCCGTAGGGTCCTGTAGGTTTCCATAAGCGCCCGCAGAGGTCTGAAGGGGCCCGTACTGTTCCGTAAGGATCCATAGGGTTCTGTAGAGCTTCGTAGGTTCCCTAGAGGCCTCTGGAGTACCGCAGGAGCCAGTAGTGTTCCGTAGGGTCCTCTAGGGTTGAGTAAGTGCCCGCAAGAGTCTGCAGGAGTCTGTGGGATTCTGTAAGGTTCTGGAGGGTTCTGCAGGGTTCCGTAGGGGCCCGTAGAGTTCCGTAGTGGCTGGTAAAGTTCCGTAGGTCCCTGTGGGGTTCTGTATGGACCTGTAGGGTTCCGTAAGTGCCCGCAGGTGTCTGTAGGGTTCCGTAGGGGTCTGTAGGGTTCCGTAGGCACCTGCAGTGTTCTGTAGGAGCCCATAGGGTTTTAGTGAGGTTCCGTTGTGTTGCTAAGGGTCTTGTAGAGTGCTGTCGGGTCCTGGAGTATTCTGTAGGGTTCCAGAGGGGCTGGTAGGGTTCCGTCGAAATCTGAAGGGTTCCCTAGGGGCCCATAGAGTCCCGTAGATTTCCGTAGGGACCTGTAGGGTTGTGTAAGTGCCCGCAGAAGTCTTTAGGAGTCTGTGGGATTCTGTCAGATTCCGGAGGGTTCTGCAGGGTTCCGTAGGGGCCCGTAGAGTTCCGTAGTGGCTGGTAAAGTTCCCTAGGGCCCTGTACCGTTCCGTAACTGCCTGCAAGGGTCTTTAGGCTTCCGTAGGGGCTGGCAGGGTTCCATAAAGTTCCGTGGGTTCCTGCAGAGTTCTGCAAGTGCCCGCAAGGGCCTGTAGGGGCCCACAGTGTTTCTGCCAGGTTCCGTAGAGTTCCGTAGGGGCCATATTTTTCTGTAGTGGCTGGTAGTATTCCGTAGGGGTCTGTAGGTTTCCATAGGCATCTACAGTGTTCTGTAGGAGCCCATAGGGTTTTAGTGAGGTTCCGTTGTGTTGCTAAGGGTCTTGTAGAGTGCTGTCGGGTCCTGGAGTATTCTGTAGGGTTCCAGAGGGGCTGGTAGGGTTCCGTCGAAATCTGAAGGGTTCCCTAGGGGCCCATAGAGTCCCGTAGATTGCCGTAGGGACCTGTAGGGTTGTGTAAGTGCCCGCAGGGGTTGGTAGGAGCTTGTAGGGTGCCATATGTTTCCGGAGGGTTGTGTAGGGTTCCGTAGGGGCCTGTGGTGTTCCCTAGGGGCCTGTAGAGTCTCGTACAGTTCCGTAGGGTCCTGTGGTGTTCCCTAGGGGCCTGTAGAGTCTCGTACAGTTCCGTAGGGTCCTGTGGTGTTCCCTAGGGGCCTGTAGAGTCTCGTACAGTTCCGTAGGGTCCTGTGGTGTTCCCTAAGGGCCTGTAGAGTCTCGTACGGTTCCGTAGGGGCCTGTGGTGTTCCCTAGGGGCCTGTAGAGTCTCGTATAGTTCCGTAGGGCCCTGTAGGTTTCCATAAGCGCCCGCAGAGGTCTGAAGGGGCCCGTACTGTTCCGTAAGGATCCATAGGGTTCCGTAGAGCTTCGTAGGTTCCCTAGAGGCCTCTGGAGTACCGCAGGAGCCAGTAGTGTTCCGTAGGGTCCTCTAGGGTTGAGTAAGTGCCCGCAGGAGTCTGTAGGAATCCGTGGGATTCTGTAAGGTTCTGGAGGGTTCTGCAGGGTTCTGTAGGGGCCCGTAGAGTTCCGTAGTGGCTGGTAAAGTTCCGTAGGGTCCTGTGGGGTTCTGTATGGACCTGTAGGGTTCCATAGGGGCCTGCAGTGTTCTGTAAGTGCCCGTAGGTGTCTGTACGGGTCTGTAGGGTTCTGTAGGCACCTACAGTGTTCTGTAGGAGCCCATAGGGTTTTAGTGAGGTTCCGTTGTGTTGCTAAGGGTCTTGTAGAGTGCTGTCGGGTCCTGGAGTATTCTGTAGGGTTCCAGAGGGCCTTGTAGGGTTCCGTCGAAATCTGAAGGGTTCCCTAGGGGCCCGTAGAGTCCCATAGATTTCCGCAGGGGCCTGTAGGGTTGTTTAAGTGCCCGCAGAAGTCTGTAGGAGTCTGTGGGATTCTGTCAGATTCCGGAGGGTTCTGCAGGGTTCCGTAGGGACCCGTAGAGTTCCATAGTGGCTGGTAAAGTTCCGTAGGGCCCTGTGGGGTTCTGTATGGACCTGTAGGGTTCCGTAGGGGCCTGCAGTGTTCTGTAAGTGCCTGCAGGTGTCTGTACGGGTCTGTAGGGTTCCGTAGGCACCTGCAGTGTTCTGTAGGAGCCCATAGGGTTTTAGTGAGGTTCCGTTGTGTTGCTAAGGGTCTTGTAGAGTGCTGTCGGGTCCTGGAGTATTCTGTAGGGTTCCAGAGGGGCTGGTAGGGTTCCGTCGAAATCTGAAGGGTTCCCTAGGGGCCCGTAGAGTCCCGTAGATTTCCGTAGGGGCCTGTAGGGTTGTGTAAGTGCCCGCAGGGGTTGGTAGGAGCTTGTAGGGTGCCATATGTTTCCGGAGGGTTGTGTAGGGTTCCGTAGGGGCCTGTGGTGTTCCCTAGGGGCCTGTAGAGTCTCGTACAGTTCCGTAGGGTCCTGTAGGTTTCCATAAGCGCCCGCAGAGGTCTGAAGGGGCCCGTACTGTGCAGTAAGGATCCATAGGGTTCCGTAGAGCTTCGTAGGTTCCCTAGAGGCCTCTGGAGTACCGCAGGAGCCAGTAGTGTTCCGTAGGGTCCTCTAGGGTTGAGTAAGTGCCCGCAAGATTCTGTAGGAGTCTGTGGGATTCTGTAAGGTTCTGGAGGGTTCTGCAGGGTTCTGTAGGGGCCCGTAGAGTTCCGTAGTGGCTGGTAAAGTTCCGTAGGTCCCTGTGGGGTTCTGTATGGACCTGTAGGGTTCCGTAGGGGCCTGCAGGGTTCCGTAAGTGCCCGCAGGTGTCTGTAGGGTTCCGTAGGGGTCTGTAGGGTTCCGTAGGCACCTGCAGTGTTCTGTAGGAGCCCATAGGGTTTTAGTGAGGTTCCGTTGTGTTGCTAAGGGTCTTGTAGAGTGCTGTCGGGTCCTGGAGTATTCTGTAGGGTTCCAGAGGGGCTGGTAGGGTTCCGTCGAAATCTGAAGGGTTCCCTAGGGGCCCATAGAGTCCCGTAGATTTCCGTAGGGACCTGTAGGGTTGTGTAAGTGCCCGCAGAAGTCTGTAGGAGTCTGTGGGATTCTGTCAGATTCCGGAGGGTTCTGCAGGGTTCCGTAGGGGCCCGTAGAGTTCCGTAGTGGCTGGTAAAGTTCCGTAGGGCCCTGTGGGGTTCTGTATGGACCTGTAGGGTTCCGTAGGGGTCTGCAGGGTTCTGTAAGTGCCCGCAGGTGTCTGTAGGGTTCCGTAGGGGTCTGTAGGGTTCCGTAGGCACCTGCAGTGTTCTGTAGGAGCCCATAGGGTTTTAGTGAGGTTCCGTTGTGTTGCTAAGGGTCTTGTAGAGTGCTGTCGGGTCCTGGAGTATTCTGTAGGGTTCCAGAGGGGCTGGTAGGGTTCCGTCGAAATCTGAAGGGTTCCCTAGGGGCCCATAGAGTCCCGTAGATTTCCGTAGGGGCCTGTAGGGTTGTGTAAGTGCCCGCAGGGGTTGCTACGAGCTTGTAGGGTGCCATATGTTTCCGGAGGGTTGTGTAGGGTTCCGTAGGGGCCTGTGGTGTTCCCTAGGGGCCTGTAGAGTCTCGTACAGTTCCGTAGGGTCCTGTAGGTTTCCATAAGCGCCCGCAGAGGTCTGAAGGGGCCCGTACTGTTCCGTAAGGATCCATAGGGTTCTGTAGAGCTTCGTAGGTTCCCTAGAGGCCTCTGGAGTACCGCAGGAGCCAGTAGTGTTCCGTAGGGACCTCTAGGGTTGAGTAAGTGCCCGCAAGAGTCTGTAGGAGTCTGTGGGATTCTGTAAGGTTCTGGAGGGTTCTGCAGGGTTCCGTAGGGGCCCGTAGAGTTCCGTAGTGGCTGGTAAAGTTCCGTAGGTCCCTGTGGGGTTCTGTATGGACCTGTAGGGTTCCGTAGGGGCCTGCAGGGTTCCGTAAGTGCCCGCAGGTGTCTGTAGGGTTCCGTAGGGGTCTGTAGGGTTCCGTAGGCACCTGCAGTGTTCTGTAGGAGCCCATAGGGTTTTAGTGAGGTTCCGTTGTGTTGCTAAGGGTCTTGTAGAGTGCTGTCGGGTCCTGGAGTATTCTGTAGGGTTCCAGAGGGGCTGGTAGGGTTCCGTCGAAATCTGAAGGGTTCCCTAGGGGCCCATAGAGTCCCGTAGATTTCCGTAGGGACCTGTAGGGTTGTGTAAGTGCCCGCAGAAGTCTTTAGGAGTCTGTGGGATTCTGTCAGATTCCGGAGGGTTCTGCAGGGTTCCGTAGGGGCCCGTAGAGTTCCGTAGTGGCTGGTAAAGTTCCATAGGGCCCTGTGGGGTTCTGTATGGACCTGTAGGGTTCCGTAGGGGTCTGCAGGGTTCTGTAAGTGCCCGCAGGTGTCTGTAGGGTTCCGTAGGGGTCTGTAGGGTTCCGTAGGCACCTGCAGTGTTCTGTAGGAGCCCATAGGGTTTTAGTGAGGTTCCGTTGTGTTGCTAAGGGTCTTGTAGAGTGCTGTCGGGTCCTGGAGTATTCTGTAGGGTTCCAGAGGGGCTGGTAGGGTTCCGTCGAAATCTGAAGGGTTCCCTAGGGGCCCATAGAGTCCCGTAGATTTCCGTAGGGGCCTGTAGGGTTGTGTAAGTGCCCGCAGGGTTCGGTAGGAGCTTGTAGGGTGCCATATGTTTCCGGAGGGTTGTGTAGGGTTCCGTAGGGGCCTGTGGTGTTCCCTAGGGGCCTGTAGAGTCTCGTACAGTTCCGTAGGGTCCTGTAGGTTTCCATAAGCGCCCGCAGAGGTCTGAAGGGGCCCGTACTGTTCCGTAAGGATCCATAGGGTTCTGTAGAGCTTCGTAGGTTCCCTAGAGGCCTCTGGAGTACCGCAGAAGCCAGTAGTGTTCCGTAGGGACCTCTAGGGTTGAGTAAGTGCCTGCAAGAGTCTGTAGGAGTCTGTGGGATTCTGTAAGGTTCTGGAGGGTTCTGCAGGGTTCCGTAGGGGCCCGTAGAGTTCCATAGTGGCTGGTAAAGTTCCGTAGGTCCCTGTGGGGTTCTGTATGGACCTGTAGGGTTCCGTAGGGGCCTGCAGGGTTCCGTAAGTCCCCGCAGGTGTCTGTAGGGTTCCGTAGGGGTCTGTAGGGTTCCGTAGGCACCTGCAGTGTTCTGTAGGAGCCCATAGGGTTTTAGTGAGGTTCCGTTGTGTTGCTAAGGGTCTTGTAGAGTGCTGTCGGGTCCTGGAGTATTCTGTAGGGTTCCAGAGGGGCTGGTAGGGTTCCGTCGAAATCTGAAGGGTTCCCTAGGGGCCCATAGAGTCCCGTAGATTTCCGTAGGGGCCTGTAGGGTTGTGTAAGTGCCCGCAGGGTTCGGTAGGAGCTTGTAGGGTGCCATATGTTTCCAGAGGGTTGTGTAGGGTTCCGTAGGGGCCTGTGGTGTTCCCTAGGGGCCTGTAGAGTCTCGTACAGTTCCGTAGGGTCCTGTAGGTTTCCATAAGCGCCCGCAGAGGTCTGAAGGGGCCCGTACTGTTCCGTAAGGATCCATAGGGTTCTGTAGAGCTTCGTAGGTTCCCTAGAGGCCTCTGGAGTACCGCAGGAGCCAGTAGTGTTCCGTAGGGACCTCTAGGGTTGAGTAAGTGCCCGCAAGAGTCTGTAGGAGTCTGTGGGATTCTGTAAGGTTCTGGAGGGTTCTGCAGGGTTCCGTAGGGGCCCGTAGAGTTCCGTAGTGGCTGGTAAAGTTCCGTAGGTCCCTGTGGGGTTCTGTATGGACCTGTAGGGTTCCGTAGGGGCCTGCAGGGTTCCGTAAGTGCCCGCAGGTGTCTGTAGGGTTCCGTAGG
>NW_027414266.1:0-15083 GCF_964106895.1 Numenius arquata | reverse complement strand
GAGGGGGGAAACACGGGGGGGGACATTGGGGGGGACACACATGAGGGGAGGGGGGGTAACACGGGGGGGGGACATTGGGGGGGACACACGTGAGGGGAGGGGGGTAACACGGAGGGGGCATGGGGGAAAAAGGGGGGGGACACATGGGGGGGGCCACGTGGGCGGAAAAGGGGGGGGGGGGGGGACACAGAGGAGCAACACGGTGTGGGGAAGGGGGGGGGACACAGCGGGGAGACACACACATGGGGGGGGTCACGTGGGCAGAAACGGAGGGGGGAGAACACGGGGGGGGATGACATGGAGGGGGAAAAGAGGGGACGGAGGGGGGGGACGTGGGGGGGGGGAAAAGCAGGGCCTTGGGGGGGGGACATGGAGGGTGGAAGGGGTGGAGGTGGGGGGGGACATGGGAAAAGGGGGGGACATGGGGTGGGGGGGGAAGGGGACAGAGGGGGGATACCGGGGGGGAAAAGGGGGGGGCATTGAGGGGGGACGACATGGGGGGAAGACGGGGGACAAGGGGGGGCTTGGGGGGGGGGAAGCGGGACACAGAGAGGGGACACGGGGGGAGATACAAGGGGGCCATGGTGGGGGGGGGGGGGTCCGGCCCCGCTCACCCCCCCCTACCCCCCCCCCGTGTCCCGCAGAGCCGCAGCCGGGGGAGCAGGAGGAGGAGGAGGACGGGGGGGGACGAAGGCCACGACGCCCCCGCGGGGGGGGGGCAGCGGCAGGTGGGGAAATTAGGGGAGGGCTGGGGGGGGGTCCTGGAGCATTTGGGAGGGGTAGGATTGGGGGGGGGGGGCAACTGGGGGATTCTGAGGGTGGGGGGGGAACTGAGGGGTCGTGGGGGGGGAGTGTCTTGGGGGACGGGGGGGGAACTGGGAGCAACTGGGGGTGCGGGGGGAGGGGGGGAGCTGGGGGGGGTCCCTGGGGCGTTTATTGGGGGGAGGGGGCAATTGAGGGGGGACTGGGGGGGGGGTGTGTGTGTGGGGGGGGGGGTGTGCCCAGATGCTGGGGGTCCCCTCGATACCGCCCCCCCCCCCCCCATCATTTTTCCCCCCCCCAGGCCGGGCTCCAGCTCCTCGGATGAGAGCGAGTACCACGAGGGCCGTGGAGGGGCCCCCCCCCCCGCCCCCCAACCCGGGTAAGGGGCACCCACACACGTGTGCGAGAGGCGGTACATCCCCCCCCCGTGTGTGTGTGTGACGCACAGACACACACACCCCACCCCCGCACACACATGTGTGAAGCATGTGGACCCCCCCCGACATAGACATAACCCCCCCAAACATGCGTGTACAACGCATGCAGCCCTTGTACATGCGTGTGTGATGCACAGAGACACCCGCACACATGTGTGTGAAGCGTTGTGGGGACCCCCCCCCCATGCATGTGTGACGCATGGCCCCCCCCCAGATGTGCACAGACACCCCCCCCAAACATGCATGTGTGACACATGCAGCCCCTGCACACACGCATTGTGAGATGCATGAACCTCCCCCTGACACACGTGTGCGACACACGCAGACCCTCACCCCCCCCCCCCCCCCCCAACAGCCGCCCCCAGCCCCCACCGGGACCCTGCGGTGACGCCGTGTGACGTCATGTGTCAACCCCGTGACGTCATACGACGCCCCCTGTGATGTCACACCACGCCGACCTGACGCCGGACCCTCGTTACCCCTCGCTTGACACCCCCCCCCATCTCATGTTCTGCCCCCCCCCCCCCCCCCAATAAAGCCACCTCCAGCCACCGCGACCCACGGCGTGTGGGGCCAGGCTGCACCCCCGGGCCCCACATCCCACGGGGCAAGGGGGTTTGGGGGGGGGGGGGGGTCCCCCAATGTCATTTGGGGAGGGGGGGGGTTGGGGGGGGGGGAGGTAAAGGAGGAGCCGGGACAACGGGGAGAAATAAATAGAGTGTATTGGCCGTGTCCAGACACGGGACCGCGGGGGGGGGAGAGGGGGGAGGGGGGGGGGCTCTGTCGTGACAGGGACCCCCCCCGTCGTGACAGAGACACCCCCACTCCCCCAACCCCCCCCCCCCCCGCGGCAGAAGGCCACGTTTTTCTGTTCTTTTTCACAGTTTTTTGGTTAAAAAAACGGCAGGCGGCAGGTGGGCACACGCTCCGACACGCTCCCACACGCTCTGACACGCTTCCACACGCTCCCACACGCAGCCACGGGCACGCACAGCCGCCTGCAGGCATGTACAGCCATGTACTGACAGCTACAGCCACGTACAGCCATGTAGTGACATGTACAGCTGTGTAAAGACATGTACTGACAGATACAGGCGTGTACAGCCATGTAGTGATGTGTACAGCCATGTAAAGACATGTACTGACAGGTACAGATGTGTACAGCCGTGTAGTGACATGTACAGCTGTGTACAGCCATGTACTGACATGTAAAGACATGTACTGACAGGTACAGCTGTGTACAGCTGCATACAGATGTGTACAGCCGTGTACACATATGTTTAGCTGTGTACAGCCATGTACAGATATGTACAGCCCCATACAGACATGTACAGCCATGTACATGCATGTTTAGCTGTGTACAGCCATGTACAGATGTGTACAGCCCCATACAGACATGTATAGCCGTGTACGGGCATGTACGGGCATGTACAGCCATGTACACCCCTATGCAGCTGTGTACAGCCGTGTACAGCCATGTACAGCCACGTGTGACCATGTACAACTGCATGTGGCCTCATACAGCTGTGCACACGTGTGTACATGCGTGTACGGCCGCCCACGGTCACGTATAGCCCCATGTGCGCGCACACACACCCCACACACACCCCCACACCCCCCCCCGGCTGGGAACAGCCACGCACACGCCATCGCGGGGCTCGGTCACACTGGGTACACGCGTGTGCAGGCAGCGTCACGCCCCAACACGGCCCCGGGGGGATGGGAGCGGGGGGCAGGATCTGGTGCCTCTTTGGGGGGGGGGACGATGACTTGGGGACCCCCCCCCCCCATGTCCTCAGGCCACGCTGTCGTCCAGGGTCAGCGCCTGCTGCTGGGGGGGGATATCAGTGGGGTGAGGACCCCCCCCCGTCTGCCCCACATGTGCCTGAGCTCCCTCTGCCCCCCAACCCCCCATGGGGTGCCCCCCCCAAACTCACCGAGGAGTCCCCCAGCCCTCCATGGGGTGCCCCCCCCAAACTCACCGAGGGGTCCCCCAACCCCACCAGCCCCCCCAACTCACCGAGGGGTCCCCAAAGCCCCCGCAGCCCCCCGTGGGGTGCCCCCCCCCCAAACTCACCGAGGGGTCCCCCAACCCCACCAGCCCCCCGCAACTCCCCGAGGGGTCCCCAAAGCCCCCCCAGCCCCCCCGTGGGGTGCCCCCCCCCAAACTCACCGAGGGGTCCCCCAGCCCCCCCAGCGCCCGGCCGAGGGGCTCCTGGTCCTCGAGGGGTTTCTGGTAGAGGGGGTTGTGGAAGCTGATGCTGTTGCTGCTTCGCCGGCGCCAGCCCCGCCAGAGCCCGCGGGCGACGAAGGCCGCGAGGAGGAAGAGCACTGGGGGGGGGGGTTGTGTGTGTGAGTGATGGGGACCCTATTACATGACACCCCCCCCCCCCCGCCATGCCAGGACACACACACACCCTCCCTCCCCCATTCTGGGACCCCCCCCCATCAATCCCAGGACCCCCATTTGGGGACCCCCGTGTTGGGACCCTCCCATTCTGGGGACACCCCCCCCCCCCTTCTGCCCCCCCTCCATGCTGGGGGCCCCTGTTTGGGACACACACACACACCCCCCCCCCCAAATTCCAGACCCCCCCATGCTGGGACCATTCTGGGGATGCCCCCCCACCTCCACCAGCTAGGACCCCCTATTCTGCCCCCCCTCCATGCTGGGACCCCTGTTTGGGACACGCCCCCCCCAAATTCCAGGATCCCCATGTTGGGACTCCCAAGTTTTGAGATCCCTATGCCAGGACCCCCATTCTGGGGGACACCCCCCCCACCGGGACACCCCTGGTTTGGGACCCCTATCAATCCCAGGACCCCCATTTGGGGACCCCCCCATTCTGGGACCCCTGTTTGGGACACCCCCTCCCCCAAAACTCCAGGACCCCCATTCTGAGACCCCCCCCCTTACACCAGGGCCCTCAGTTTTGGTACCCCCCCCCCCATGCTGGGATGCCCCCCCCAATCTGTGACACACACACCCCTCCCCGCCATCGCAGGACCCTTGTTTTGGGGGACCCCCCAACCCCCCCCCCAAATTCCAGAACCCCCTTTTGGGGACCCTCATGCTGGGACGCCTCTGTATTGGGACCCCAATGCCAGGACCCCCATTCTGGGACACACACACACACACACACCCCCCCCAGGACCCCCAGTTTTGGGACACTCCCTGCAATTCCAGGACCCCTCTTTTTGGGACACCACCCCCCCACACCCCCCCATGGCAGGACCCCCAACCTACCCAGGGGCAGGACGACCGCCAGCGCCGTCACTCTCGTCCTGCGCCCCACACGCCCCACAGCGTCACCGGTACCCCCTGGGAGAGGGGGGCAGATGTGGCTGTCAGGCCCGAGCCGTGGGGCTGGGATGTGGGGCAGGGATGTGAGGAGGGGCTGTGGGACTGGGCCATGGGGCAGGGATGTGGGGCTGGGATTTAGAGCTCAGCCATAGGGCAGGGATGTGGGGCTAAGCTGTGGGGCTGGGATGTGGATCAGGGGTGTGAGGAGGGGCTGTGGGGCTGGGATTTAGAGCTCAGCCATGGGGCTGGGATGTGGGGCTAAGCTGTGGGGCTGGGATGTGGATCAGGGGTGTGAGGAGGGGCTGTGGGGCTGAGCCGTGGGGCTGGGATTTAGAGCTCAGCCATAGGGCAGGGATGTGGGGCAGGGGTGTGGGGATGGGCTGAGCCTCAGGGATGAGCTGAGGGGCTGGGATGTGGGGCTGAGCTGTGGGGCTGGGATTTGGGGCTCAGCCATGGGGCTGGGATGTGGGGCTGAGCTGTGGGGCTGGGATTTGGGGCTCAGCCATGGGGCTGGGATGTGGGGCTAAGCTGTGGGGCTGGGATGTGGGTCAGGGGTGTGAGGAGGGGCTGTGGGGCTGGGATGTGGGGCCAAGCAATGGGGCTGGGATCTGGGGCTGAGCCATGGGGCTGGGCTGTGGGGCAGGTACCTGTGGTGGCGTTGCTGGCGGTGCTGCTGCTGCTGGGGGTGGTGGGGCTGGGGGGCACCCCACGGCTGTGGGGGGTCCCGGCCGGGCGTTGGGGTCTCTGGGGGGGCCGTGGGGGTGTCGGGGGCTGCGTCCGTCGGGGCTGGGGCCGAGGGGTCTGGGGAGGGGGTGTGGAGAGAGTGAGTTGGGGGGCACAGGGTGCGTGGGGGGGGTGCAGGATATGGGGGTGCAGGGTCCAGGGGTGCAGGGTCTGGGGGGGTCTCAGGGTGCAGGGGGGATGTGGGGGTGCAGGGTGGGGGTCAGGATGGGGGTGCAGGTGGGTTTGGGGGGTCAGGGTGGGGGTGCAGGGGGGTGTGCAGGGGGGTTTGGGGGTGCAGGTGGGTTTGGGGGTTAGGGTGGGGGTGCAGGGGGGGTTTGGGGGTGCAGGGGGGTGTGCAGAGGGGTTTGGGGGTGCAGGTGGGTTGGGGGGTCAGGGTGGGGGTGCAGGGGTGTGTGTAGGGGGGGGTTGGGGGTGCAGGGGGGTTGGGGGGTCAGGGTGGGGGTGCAGGGGGGTGTGCAGGGGGGGTTTGGGGGTGCGGGGGGGTTTGGGGGTACCTGTCTGGCAGTCCCGGCCGTCGGGCGCCAGGCGCTGGCCGTCGGGGCAAGCGCAGGTGAACTGGGGGGAGCCGGGACCCACTTGGGGGGCGGGGAGGCAGAGGAAGGAGCAGCCGCCGTTGGAGCCGGAGCATCGGTTGGGACCTGGGATGAGGTGTGGGGGGGACAATGGGAATAATGGGAATAACGGGGATGGGGGGGACAAGGGGAATAATGGGAATAACGGGGACAAAGGGGACAACGGGAATAATGGGGATGGGGGGACAGTGGGGACAACGGGAATAACGGGAAGAACCGGAAGAACGGGAATAATGGGGACAACGGGGACAATGGGAATAATGGGAATTATGGGGACAACAGGGACAGCGGGGACAAAGGGAATAATGGGGACAATGGGGGAGGGGGGGGGCCACACCATGGGGACAATGGGAATAATGGGAATAACAGGGACAACGGGAATGATGGGGACAACGTGGGCAACGGGGAATAATGGGGAAAAGGGAAATCACAGGGACAATGGGGCTGTGGGGACAACGGGGACAATGGGAATAATGGGAAGAACAGGGACAACGGGGACATCAGGAATAAGGAGGACAGGGGGGACAGGGGGGACATTGGGAATAATAGGGACAACAGGGACAGTGGGAATAACGGGAATAACAGGAAGAATGGGAATAATGGGAATTATGGGGACAACGGGGACAGTGGGGACAACAGGGATAATGGGAATAACGGGAAGAATGGGAATAATGGGGACAACAGGGACATCGGGAATAAGGAGGACAGGGGGGACAGTGGGAATAACAGGGACAGTGGGGACAGGGGGGACAATGGGAATAGTGGGAAGAACCAGAAGAATGGGAATAACGGGGACAACTGGAATAATGGGGACAATGGGGACAATGGGAATAACGGGAATAACTGGGACAATGGGGACAGGGGGGACAATGGGGACAACGGGAATAACGGGAAGAACCAGAAGAATGGGAATAACGGGGAAAATGGGGATAGGGGGACAGGGAGGACAATGGGAATAATGGGAATAACGGGGACAATGGGGACAGGGGGGACAATGGGAATAATGGGAAGAACCAGAAGAATGGGAATAACGGGAACAATGGGGACAGTGGGAATAATGGGAATAACAGGGACAATGGGGACAACAGGGATGGGGGGACAGTGGGAGTAACGGGAATAACGGGGACAATGGGGATAACGGGAATAATAGGAAGAACCAGAAGAACGGGAATAACAGGAATAATGGGGACAGTGGGAATAATGGGAATGACAGGGACAATGGGAATAACGGGGACAATGGGGACAATGGGGACGGGGGGACATGGGGGGACAATGGGATGGGGCTGGGGGGGGATGGGGTGGGCGGACACCGGACCCCGATGGTGATGGGGGGGGGGGGGGGGATGCAGGGACAGAGGGGACGGGGGGGGACAGGGGGACAGTGTGGGGGTACCTGGGGGCTGTCGCAGGGGGTGCAGCAGCACCACGGCCTCGGGGGAGAAGAGGTCCTGGGCCACCTTGGTGACGCCGTCCCCCCCCCGGCGCCCCGCGCTCAGGATGGCCCCGCTCCCCACGTCGCTCCAGAAGACGGTGTCCTGCGGGGGGGGGACCGACACGGACAGGGGGGTTGGGGACACGGCGTGGAGGGGGGGGGGGGGGGAACACACGGCGCGGGTGGGGGGCGGGGGGGAAAGGCGGGGGGGGGTGTCTCACCTCGAAGACGGTGACGGCGAAGGGGTGACCCAGCAAGGGGGGGTCCGTCAGCAGCGTCCGGCGGCGCCCCCCGTCCAGGTCCGCGCTGCAGAGGGTCCGGAGCCCGGAGTCCACCCAGTAGAGACGCTGGGACGGCAGGTCTGGGGGGGGGACACACACACACGGGTGTCACCCGGGGATGGGGGGCACGGGGTGGGAGGGGGGGACACACACACAACACACGGAGGGTCATGGGCACGGGGACCGGGATAGGGACCGAGATGGGGAGACCTGGGGACATGGGGGGGCACGGGGATGGGGGGGCAGAATGGGGACACAAAGGGACACGTGGGGACACGGAGGGGGGGGGAGCGTGGGGGGCACGGGAGGGACAGGGGGACACGGGGGGGACATGGGGATTGGGATAGGGACCGAGATGGGGACACCTGGGGACATGGGGGGGCACGGGGATGGGGGGGCAGAATGGGGACACAAAGGGACATGTGGGGACATGGGGGGGGGGGACACGGGGGGGACATGGGGATTGGGACAGGGACCGAGATGGGGACACCTGGGGACACGGGTTCATGGGGATGGGGGGCAGAATGGGGACACAAAGGGACACGTGGGGACACGGAGCGGGGGGGAGCGTGGGGGGCACGGGAGGGACAGGGGGATTGGGATAGGGACTGAGATGGGGACACCTGGGGACACGGGGGGCACGGGGATGGGGGGCAGAATGGGGACACAAAGGGACACGTGGGGACACGGAGGGACACGGGGGGGACATGGTGGGGGGGGCAGGGAGGGACGGGGAGGGGGTGCAGGGTAGGGATAGGGACTGAGATGGGGACACCTGGGGACATGGGGGGGCACGGGGATGGGGGGGCAGAATGGGGACACAAAGGGACACGTGGGGACACGGAGGGGGGGGGAGCGTGGGGGGCACGGGAGGGACAGGGGGACACGGGGGGGACATGGGGATTGGGATAGGGACCGAGATGGGGACACCTGGGGACATGGGGGGGCACGGGGATGGGGGGGCAGAATGGGGACACAAAGGGACATGTGGGGACATGGGGGGGGGGGACACGGGGGGGACATGGGGATTGGGACAGGGACCGAGATGGGGACACCTGGGGACACGGGTTCATGGGGATGGGGGGCAGAATGGGGACACAAAGGGACACGTGGGGACACGGAGCGGGGGGGAGCGTGGGGGGCACGGGAGGGACAGGGGGATTGGGATAGGGACTGAGATGGGGACACCTGGGGACACGGGGGGCACGGGGATGGGGGGCAGAATGGGGACACAAAGGGACACGTGGGGACACGGAGGGACACGGGGGGGACATGGTGGGGGGGGCAGGGAGGGACGGGGAGGGGGTGCAGGGTAGGGATAGGGACTGAGATGGGGACACCTGGGGACATGGGGGGGCACGGGGATGGGGGGGCAGAATGGGGACACAAAGGGACACGTGGGGACACGGAGGGGGGGGGAGCGTGGGGGGCACGGGAGGGACAGGGGGACACGGGGGGGACATGGGGATTGGGATAGGGACCGAGATGGGGACACCTGGGGACATGGGGGGGCACGGGGATGGGGGGGCAGAATGGGGACACAAAGGGACATGTGGGGACATGGGGGGGGGGGACACGGGGGGGACATGGGGATTGGGACAGGGACCGAGATGGGGACACCTGGGGACACGGGTTCATGGGGATGGGGGGCAGAATGGGGACACAAAGGGACACGTGGGGACACGGAGCGGGGGGGAGCGTGGGGGGCACGGGAGGGACAGGGGGATTGGGATAGGGACTGAGATGGGGACACCTGGGGACACGGGGGGCACGGGGATGGGGGGCAGAATGGGGACACAAAGGGACACGTGGGGACACGGAGGGACACGGGGGGGACATGGTGGGGGGGGCAGGGAGGGACGGGGAGGGGGTGCAGGGTAGGGATAGGGACTGAGATGGGGACACCTGGGGACATGGGGGGCACAGGGATGGGGGGCAGAATGGGGACACGTGGGGACACAGAGGGACATGGGGGGACAAGGGAGGACATGGGGGGGGGATGGGGGGACATGGGCACGGGGATTGGGACCAAGATGGGGACACCTGGAGACACACGGGGCACATGGGGACACGGGGATGGGGGGGGACAGAATGGGGACATGCAAGGACACACAGGGACATGTGGGGACACGGGGGGACACGGGGGGGCATGGGGACCGGGATAGGGATAGGGACTGAGATGGGGAGACCCGGGGACGCATGGGGACATGGGGGGCACATGGGGACACACGGGGAGGGGACACACAGGGACAGGGACTGGGATGAGGGGGAGGGGGGTTCCATCCCAGGGACCGGGGGGGGGACACGAGGATCAGGATGGGGATGGGGACATGGGGGGGGGACACAGAGGGACAGGGACACACAAAGATGGGGATGGGGACAGGGACTGGGACCAGGATGGGGACAGGGATGGGGACAGGGACAAGGATGGAGATGGGGACAGGGACAGGGACGGGAACAGGGACAGGGATGGGGACAAGGGTGGGGACAAGGATCAACACAGGGATGGGGACAGGGACCAGGACATGGATGGGGACAGGGATGGGGACAAGGACCAGAGCCCGGGATGGGGACCGGGACCGGGATGCGGCTGGAGACGGGGACAGGGATGGGGACAGGGCCAGGGCCAGGACGGGGCCATTCCAGGTCTGGGAATGGGGACAGGGATGGGATGTGGCTGCAGACTGGGATGGGAACCAGGACAGGGACGGGAATGGGGACAGGGATGGGGACAAGGATCAACACAAGGACAGGGACAGAGATAGGAAGGGACAGGGATGGGGACAGGGACCAGGACATGGATGGGGACAAGGACCAGAGCCCGGGATGGGGACCGGGACCGGGATGCGGTTGGAGACAGGGACGGGGATGGGGCCAGGGCCAGGATGGGGCCATTCCGGGGACAGGGATAGGGATGGGGACGGGGACGGTGCCACCCCGGGGTGGTGGCCCCCGCGGCTCACCCAGGGCGATGCCGTTGGGCCACTCCAGCCCCTCCGTCACCAGCGGGAACTGGTCGGCGCCGTTGAGGCCGCCTTTGGCGATCTTGGGGCGGCCCCCCCAGTCCGTCCAGTACATGTAACTGGGGGGGGGGGAGGGGGCACAGGTGGGACGTCACCCCCGGACCCTCCTGAGGTCCCCACGTCCCCCCCCAGACCTCCCGTGCCCCCTTCTGTCCCCCCATCCCCCTGGTGTCCCCGTCTCCCTCCACACCCCCCTGTGTCCCCCATGTCCCCCCCCATGTCCCGCGTGTCCCCCCCGTGTCTCCCCACGCCCCCTGTGCCCCCTGGTGTCCCCCCCCATGTCCCCTCATATCCCTCCTGTGTCCCCCCGTCCCCCCGTCTCCCCACGCCTCCCTGTCCCCTGTGTCCCCCCCATGCCCCCTGGTGTCCCCCGACACCCCCTATGTCCCCTCGTGTCCCCCCCTGTCCCTCCATCCCACTGTCTCCCCATGTCCCCCGGTCCCCCCACACTCCCCGTGCCCCCCATGTCCCCCCGTGTCCCCATGTCCCCTCTGTCCCCCCACATCCCCTGTGCCCCCCATGCCCTCCGTGTCCCCCCTGTGCCCCCACACTCCCCATGCCCCCCATGTCCCCCCGTGTCCCTGTCTCCCCATGTCCCCCCCACACCCCCTGTGCCCCCTGTGTCCCCCATGCCCTCCATGTCCCCCCGTGTCCCTGAGACCCCCCCATGTCCCCCTGTGTCCCCCTGTCCCCCCACATCCCCCATGCCCCCTGTGTCCCCCATGTCCCCCCATGTCCCCGAGACCCCCCCATGTCCCTGTCTCCCCATGTCCCCCTGTGTCCCTATGTCCCCCCTGCCCGCCACATCCCCTGTGCCCCCCATGCCCCCCATGCCCCTCATGTCCCCCCATGTCCCCCCTGCCCCCCCACATCCCCCGTGCCCCCCCATGTCCCCCCATGTCCCTGTCTCCCCATATCCCCCCGTGTCCCCCCACGCCCCCCCGTACCCGTGCAGGGGGTCCAGGGCGATGGCGCGGGGCTGTGCCCCCGGCTCCCGCAGCAGGGTCCGGCGGCGGCCGTTGGTGACATCGGCCACCGAGAGGGTCCCGAGCCCCGAGTCCGTCCAGTAGAGGTTCTGGTGCACCCAGTCCAGGGCCACCCCCCCGGGGGTCACCAGGCCCGTCCCCACCACCGGCACCGCACCGCTGTCCCCCCCGCGCCGGCCAGCGGTGACCTGTGGGGACAGGGGGGGCTATGGTGGGGGGGGGGATGACACTGGGGGGACATACGGGGGGGGCTATGGTGGCCGAGGGGGCCTATGGTGGCCATGGGGACACTGGGGGGACACTGGGGGGACACAGGAGGGGACAAGGTGGGGTTTATGGTGGCCAGGGGGGGCTATGGTGGCCATGGGGACACTGGGGGGACACACACACACAGGGGGGGCTATGGTGGCCATGGGGACACTGGGGGGACACACACACAGGGGGGGCTATGGTGGCCATGGGGACACTGGGGGGGACACACACACACAGGGGGGGCTATGGTGGCCATGGGGACACTGGGGGGACACACACACACAGGGGGGGCTATGGTGGCCATGGGGACGCTGGGGGGGGACACACACACAGGGGGGGCTATGGTGGCCATGGGGACACTGGGGGGACATCATGGGGACACAGGTGGGGACAAGGTGGGGTTTATGGTGGCCAGGGGGGGCTATGGTGGCCATGGGGACACTGGGGGGACACACACACACAGGGGGGGCTATGGTGGCCATGGGGACACTGGGGGGACACACACACAGGGGGGGCTATGGTGGCCATGGGGACACTGGGGGGGACACACACACACAGGGGGGGCTATGGTGGCCATGGGGACACTGGGGGGACACACACACACAGGGGGGGCTATGGTGGCCATGGGGACGCTGGGGGGGGACACACACACAGGGGGGGCTATGGTGGCCATGGGGACACTGGGGGGACATCATGGGGACACAGGTGGGGACACAGCGGGGGGTTATGGTGGCCCGGGGGGGGTGTGTCTATGGTGGCCATGGGGACACTGGGGGGGCACAGGGGGGGGTCCCTCACCGGTAGATGCGGCGCTGGGCGAGGTCGGCCCAGTAGACGGTGCCGGTGGCCACCTCGGCGTCCAGGGCCCCCACGTGCTTGAGGGCCCCCAGCACCCGCCGGTACTCGCCCCCCCCCCAGCCCCAGCTGCCGGATCTCGTGCCGGTTGGTGAAGAGGAGGGTGGGGGGGGGGACCTGGGGAGAGGGAGGGGGGAACAGGCGCTGCACCCCACTGATGGACCCCCCCCGGGACCCCCCACCCCACCTGCACCCCCAAACCCACCCCCCCAACCAACCTGCACCCACTGCTGGACCCCCCCCCGGGACCCCCCCAGCACACCTGCACCCCCAACCCCCCCCCAAACCAATCTGCACCCCCAAACCCACCCCCCCACCCCACCTGCACCCCCAAACCCACCCCCCCAACCAACCTGGACCCCCCCCAGGACCTCCCAGCCCTACCTGCACCCACTGCCAGACCCCCCCCCCCCCCAGCACCCCCTCCCAACCTGTACCCCCAAACTCACCCCCCACACACAACCTGCACCTGCTCTGAGATCCCCCCCTAAACACCCCCCACCCCTGCTGGACCCCCCCAGCACCCCCAAACCCACTCCCCCCCCCCCAGCATCCCCCCACCCCACCTGAACCACAAAGCCACCCCCCCCCCCCCACCCAATCTGCATCCGCTGCCGGACCCCCCCAGCCAGGGAGGGTCTGGGGGTGCCGGGGGGGGGGGGTGCCAGGCAGGGGGGTGGGGGGGTCACTCACCGAGGGCACGGCAGGCCTGGGTGTGGGGGTCCAGCCGATACCCCCCCCCACACTCGCACTTGTAGCTGCCGGGCAGGTTGAGGCAGAGCTGGCTGCAGGTCTGGGGGTCCCGGCACTCGTCGATGTCTGGGCGGGGGGGCACAGCAGGAGGGGGTGGGGGGGTCAGGGGGTCCTATGGGGAGGGGCAGGGGGTCCCTGGGGGGGGGGGGTGTGTCTGACAGTCCCTGGGGGGGGGTCAGAGGTGTCCTAGGGGGAGGTCAGGGGGTCTCTGGGGGATCAGGGGGGTTCCTGGGGGGGGGGGCAGAGGGGTTCGGGGGGGGTCAGAGAGTCCCTGTGGGGGAGTCAGGGGGGTCCTGGGGGGAGGGGTCAGGGGGGGTTCCTGGGGGGGGTCAGGGGGGTCCTGAGGGATTCTAGAGGGGTCCTAGGGGTGTCAGAGAAGTCCTAGGGGGGGGTCTGAGAGTCCCTGGGGGGGGTTCGGGGGGTCCTAGCGGGTGGTCAGAGGGGTTCCTGGAGGGGTCCCTGGGGGGAGTCCTGGCAGGGGGGGGGAAGAGTCAGGGGGGTCTGGGAGTCCCTGGGGAGGTCAGGGGGGGTCAGGGGGGTCCTAGGGGGAGGGTCAGGGGTCCCTGGTTAGGGGGGAGGGGGGTGAAGTGGTTCCCACAGGGGAGTTCATGGGGGCCCTGGGGGGGGGGGTCATGACGATCCCGTGGTGGGGGGGGTCCCTGGAGAGCCAGAGGGGTCCCTAGGGCAGTCGTGGGGTTCCGTGGGGGAGGTCGGGGGGAGGTTGGGAGGGGGTCAGTTCATCCCGGGGGGGGGTCAGCGCATCCCGGGGGGGCGTCAGCATGTCCCCCCGGGGGGGGGGGGGGGGACAGGTCAGCATGTCCCAGGGGGGGTCAGAGGGGTCCCTAGGGCAGTTGTGGGGTTCCATGGGAGAGCTGAGGGGGGAGGCTGGGAGGGGGTCAGTGCATCCCGGGGGGGGGTCAGTGCATCCCGGGAGGGGGGGGTCAGCGTGTCCTGGGGGGGGGGGGGGGTGTCACACCCACCCTGGCAGGTCCTGCCGTCGGGGCCCAGCCCGAAGCCCCCCGGGCAGAGACACTCGTAGCCCAGGGGCAGGTCCCGGCAGACGTGGGAGCAGCCGCCGTTGCTGTCCAGGCACTCGTTCACCCCTGGGGGGGGCACAGGGGGGGTCAACTGGGGGGGGTCTCTCACCCCCACAGGGCCCCCCCCCACACCCAGCAGCGACCCCAAACCCCGGCAGGGGCTTGGGTTGGGGGTCCTGGGGGGGGGCGGAGGGGGGGAGTTGGAGGGTCCCAGGTAGGGTTTGGGGGTCCTGGGGGGTTTGGGGGGGGGTTTGAAGGGGTCCCGGAGGGGGGGGTCGGAGGGTCCCAGGTGGGGTTGAGGGGGGGTGTCGGGGGGAGTGTTGGGTGGGTCTGGGGGGGGTCCCAGGTGGGGTTTGGAGGGGTCTGAGTGGAGGGGGGGTGTTTGGGGTCCCAAGGAGGTGGTTTGGGGGGGGTCCCTGGGGGGTGCTGGGGGTCCCGGGGGGCTGTTGGGGGTCCAAGGGAGGTTTGGGGGGGTATTGGGGGCCCTGGGAGGGGTTTGGGGGTGTGTTGGGGGTCCCGGGGGGGGTCCCAGGGGGATCCTGGGGGGTGCTGTTGGGGGTCCTGGGGGTGTTGGAAGTCCCGGGGGGGGGGGGTGTCCCAGGGGGATCCCAGGGGGTGTCAGAGGTCCGGGGGGGGGGTCCGAGG